>NW_021411058.1:0-219 GCF_001605985.2 Dendrobium catenatum | reverse complement strand
CTACGCAAGTTCCAATCCACCTGTATCCTTCTTCTTGAGCTTTGGAAGTGTCTGTTGGCTGAAATTTGGAGACATTTGCTGGAAGAATTTGGTAGGACGTTGGACTCTTTTGCAGTGGTGGACCCTTGGTTTGCAAGCCTAAGCACAATTGTATTATATATTCCTACTCTCGTTGCATGTGAGGAGACTGCTAGACGGTTTTACTGAGGATAGCGTTTT
>NW_021411057.1:0-248 GCF_001605985.2 Dendrobium catenatum | reverse complement strand
GATGAGAGCCAATCAAAGTGGAGGTATAAGTATGAAATGGACAACTAAAAAGCAAACCAAGATTGTCTAAGATAGGTAACACAAACATGTATAAGTGTAAATTCAGGAAGGAGTCCCAAATCAGAACAATGTGCGATTAATCATTGATGTCAAAAAAGGGGAACCATTTGGTCAGTTTCATGATATAATTGCTAACAAAATGTAAGTGGTGAGTAAAACTCTACAATAATTCATATCACTACTCAGTT
>NW_021411056.1:0-253 GCF_001605985.2 Dendrobium catenatum | reverse complement strand
TCACCAATCGGTCGTTAAACTTCTACATGGTATCAGATCTTGTTGGTATCAATCAGTTTGTCTGCTTCAATGGCATCTCCAGCTTCGTCCGTAACACCTTCCTCTCAATCGGTTCGGAAAACCGAGACTCTAATCCCTCCTCAACTCAAGTTTCTAATGACCAATGTCAAAACGGTGCTCAGTACACAGCTCAATGCCAATAACTATCCCATTTGAAAAGCTCAAGTTCTAACACTCTTCTCTGCCAATGGAT
>NW_021411055.1:0-243 GCF_001605985.2 Dendrobium catenatum | reverse complement strand
ATCTACTTGAAGTAATTAACCCAAATTGACCTTAATGTTAGACCCTTGGCTCCTCTCATTATGTTAGTCCCAATAAAGAGAGCACTCGGGTTTCATTTGGAATGATTTTTTTACTGCTTTCTAAATCTAATTTTTAGTACAAAATTTTTGATTTCAAGAAATAGATGTACTAAAATATTACTTTAGAAAGTTGTGTCAAACAAAGCTCCAATCACTTTTTTCAAAAAGCTTATTTTGATTAAG
>NW_021411054.1:0-660 GCF_001605985.2 Dendrobium catenatum | reverse complement strand
AGCACTTAATCTACTTTTTAATTTGGAGGAAAAAAAAAAGAAACAAAAAGTGGTCTCCAATGTTTTAATTAATATGTTAAATATGAGATTAGTGCTAAGCAAATAATGTTATATAGCATGATATTTGTTGTAAAGTTCATGATAAAAAGCACAATTTATATAAATATTATGTGAATTCAAATTATAAGAAAGTAGAATCTAATTAAGGCTTCATTTATGACAGATTTTTTGTTGCTTTCTAAAACAGCTTTTTAGTACAAAAATTTTTTAAATTAAAAAATTTTATACTAGAAAGTCATTATAAAAAATAGTATGAAAGTAGTCCCAAACAAAGCCTAAATTAAACATTTGTGAGGGTGCAAAGAACAAAACATGATAAAATTAAATTTAAGTTATGTTAAAAGGGAAGTTGTCTACATTAATCATCGTAATATAAATTAAAGTGTGATGGAAATAATAAGAAAATGAATAGCTCAAGAGATGAAACTATTTTAATTAAGGTTTTATTTTGGACAACTTTTTTACTATTTTTTAAAGAAGTTTTTTAGAAAAAAAATTTCTAGACTAGAAAGCTGTTATAGAAAGTAGTAGAAAAGTCATCACAAAGGAACCATAAATTGTTCTGATATTTAAAATGAAACTATTTTAATTTGATCACTT
>NW_021411053.1:0-316 GCF_001605985.2 Dendrobium catenatum | reverse complement strand
GGATGCCAATAAGGATTTATAAATCGAGTTTGGCATTAAAAAAAAAAAGAACTAAAAATATTAAAACAAAGAAATTCAAAATTTGAACAAAATAATCAAACTAATATTTTAACTATCAAACATGACAAGCCAAATTAGATTGGTTCAATTCAAATTTTTTAATTTTATTCAAGCAAAGCACAATGCTACCAAAATGTCTTAATCATGATCATTTTATAAAAGCTTTAAAAAACTTGATTTGATTTAGTTTATAATATATTAGATTTCATCATTAATTTCAGAATTTTATTTAATGATTATAACATATGATGTAATA
>NW_021411052.1:0-206 GCF_001605985.2 Dendrobium catenatum | reverse complement strand
GGTCCCTAAAAGGTATCTAAGAATTCTCTTAACAGCACTCAAGTGGGATTCCTTAGGATCAGCTTAAAATCTTGCATAAAGACAAACACTAAATATTATATCAAGTCTGCTAGAAGTCAGGTAAGGTAAAGATCCAATCATCCCTCTGTACTTCTTTTGATCAACAGAGATTCCATTTGGGTCCTTATCCAACTGAACACTTGAGG
>NW_021411051.1:0-1622 GCF_001605985.2 Dendrobium catenatum | reverse complement strand
TCTAAAAAAAAAAAAAAAAAATTACAAGGGGGAAGCAGGCCAAGAAATTCCACCCTCACTCGATTTCCTTATGTGGATCCCGTCCATAGTGGCGTGGAACATTAGGGGGTTTAATCGTCTTGATAAAGTCCTGTATTACAAACAATTAATTAAGTATTTTAAGTTAGACATGTTATGCATTTTGGAGACTAGGATTCATTATCCTTCTCATGACCCCTATTTTGAAGCTACTCATTCTATTTTTCCCAATGAGCTCAGCTGCCATATTTCTCCCTCTCCTCGTCGGGACAGATTTGGATTAAATAGAATGCATGTAAGATGAACTTTCACCCTACACGCATCACTCTACAACTTATTTCTGGGACTGTCTCGGTTTGGCAGCCTCCCTCTTTTTTAGCTTACTGTTATTTATGCATCCAATAGTGGCACTAAGCGAAAAGATTTGTGGACTCTAATTTCTCAAATTGCTCCTGCTCATGATTCCCCTCTAGGCTCTTATAGGAGATTTCAATTGTTGTCGGTTTGCTTTTAAAAATTTGGGAGGTTCTACACTCACTCATAATGCCCTAGTGGATTTTAATTCTATGATCTTTAATAATAGACTTGAGGATTTTCATTCTGTTGGATGTACTTACACATGGTTTAATCAATGCACTGACAAACCAATTCACATCAAACTAAATAGAGTTCTTGTAAATGACAGCTAGCTGAATACCTTCCCTACCTCTTATTGTTCCTATCAGAGTCCATCTTTCTCAGATCACAGTCCCATAATATTGCACTCGGGAGTTTTATTTCAATCCTATCATAGGTTACTTTTTAAAAATTTCTGGACCAATATGGATAGATACTGGACTTTATTGTTAGAGGCTTTCTCTAAGCCTTTGATTGGGAATCCTCTATCTCACCTTTGTCATATTCTTAGGCATCTTAAAGGTGGCATAAAGAAGGAGTTTTGGGCAAATTATAATTTCATCAATAATCACATTCACAATCTTCATAAGAAACAACTAGAATATTTGGGAAAGGTCCATGGAGGCAAGAATAATCATTCCCTTAATGCATCTCTTAAGGAGATAAATTTTAGGATATCTAAGTTTTCTAATATGCTTTCCTCTTTTATTATTCAAAGAGCGAAAGTCAATTGGCTAAAACATGGCGAGGATGATCTAAAATTCCTCTATGCCAAAATCAAGAGTAGAATGGAAAGTACCAAGTTGGCTATTAATTTGTTAGCAAGCAATCCTAACACTCCAAGGTCTGACGCGATCTCTACAATAATTCAGTACTTTCAAGTTCTTTACCCCTCTCCTCCCTCCAATATGGATGTGGAGATTTTTCCTGTAAGTAATGTTTTCACAGATCATTATGTTGCTTCTATTACCTTATATGTCTCGGATGTAGAAATTAAAAAAGCTATTTTCATGGGGTCTTCTACCTTAGCTCCTGGTCTGGACAGATTTGATTTCCACTTTTACAAATTCGGGTGGCACATTATTGGTCCTATGGTATGTAGGGCTATCAAATCTTTTTTTTTTCCACAAAGGCTACATTCCCAATTGAGTAAAAGCTATTGCTCTAGCTGTTATTCCTAAACATAAGAATGCTGCTACTATTTCTGA
>NW_021411050.1:0-797 GCF_001605985.2 Dendrobium catenatum | reverse complement strand
TTGCTTTTAAGAATTTTATATACGACCTAAAAAGTTACTTTTTATAACAGCTTTAAAAAAAGTTGGATGTTGCATAACAGCTTTACAATCACTTTTATAAAAGTTGTAACCATTCCAAAAAAAGTTGCATGTTGATCGAGGTTTATGTTGATCGCAACCGTTGGTTGGTTCCTTGGCTTAGTTGTGATCTAAGGGGGTCGATCAAACCGGCTTAGGAGTGGCATTATCATATCACTTGTCGATTAGTGAGGGTGCCATCTAATGCTTCAATTATTGATAAGAATGAAGAATATTTTAGAATAATTCTATCTAAAAATTGAATTGTATTTTTCTAAAATTATTAATACATTTTATGGGTTACTTGATTAGATGTTTTAAAATAAATGTATTTTAGAAATATATAATAATTAGAATGCATGTACTTTAGAAATATACGATTGTATTTTTTTATTAGATGCAAATTAATTGCAATGATATATTTTTTGGTGTTCAATGCAATGCATATCAAGTGCATTGAAATATGACAATGATGGCAGTCAATGATAGATGATAGGCAATGACTAATGACGACGAGAAAGGTGGTGGGAGGGGAGCGGTAGCGGCGATGGCATGTGTATGATAACGACGTTGTGAGCAGGCTATGATGATTGTTAAGCAATAATACTCGGCGGTGTGCGGATGGTATTTGAAAATGATGGTTGGAAGTGAACGACGATCGCATGTTGGGAAAGTGAAGTTGCGAGAGTCAAGACTTTCCTGATGTAATATTAGTTTTTGCTCCAGGTTCGTCCGGGACG
>NW_021411049.1:0-320 GCF_001605985.2 Dendrobium catenatum | reverse complement strand
GACATGTTCACAGATATTAGAAAGTCTGGGAAGCGACTATTGTGGATTGGAGAGGGTAGATGGGCTGAGTTGAGCACTGCTTGGGGCAGCGAAGAGTATACTAGGAAGAGTGATTAAAATCGACAGAACAAAGCTTCTGATGTTGGGGGATTGGGTAGTTCACTTCATACTGGCGGCTCGGTTCGACATACTGAGCACAGGTGTTGTTTGGTAATGAATTTTAATTTTTTTTTTAAAAGTTGTTCTTTAATTCAAATATTAGTAAAATTCTCTTAATTCTAATAGAAAGAGATGCTTGATAGAGAACCAACTCCTGTGGA
>NW_021411048.1:0-545 GCF_001605985.2 Dendrobium catenatum | reverse complement strand
AAACCGTCCCCTACAATGAAACGATATTTGTTCGTCTAGACAAACCAAAAATTCGTACAGACAAAATCCATATTTAAAACTGTCTTATCCATTCAACTGATGCATTCAATTGTCGTGACGTTTGAGAAAAAGAAAAATTTCGTCCTGGACGATCGTCAGATCGTACAGACGATCTAATTAAAAACTGCTCTCAAAATGGTTAAAATACGCGCTAACCAATTTTTCTCATATCGTCCAGTACGAAACAAAAGTCGTCCTAGACGATTTCCTCCAATTTTTGAATTTGGAATTTTAATTTAAGAAAATCAAATTAAACATTTAAAAACACAGAAAACATAAAGTAAAATAATAGATTCAAAAACAAATTCATTCAAAACACTCAAAATTTCACAAAATCAAAAACAAAACATAAACATAAATATCAATGTTGCAAAGACATTTTGTTTAGGCATTTAAATCAATAACACCAAGCCTTGTTCTTAAAGTACTGAAGGTATCAAGGGCTAAGGGTTTTGTAAAAATGTCTGCAAGTTAATTTTCAGTTG
>NW_021411047.1:0-1830 GCF_001605985.2 Dendrobium catenatum | reverse complement strand
AGAAGAGACACAAGTGGAGAAACCAAAGAGACACAAGTGGAGAAACCAAAGAGACACAAGAAGAAACCAAAGAGACAAGAAAGGGGGGGAATGAATCTAATAAATCTTCAATTTATGAGCTTAAGACACTACTAGATATTAATTAGCTGACATCTAGTAGAGGAAAGCATTTATGAGCTGAAACATAAGAAGATGCTCATTAATGAGCTGGCTCAAGTAGAACTTACAAAAATTTCAACTCAACTTGTTTTGACCCCCTCCTTTGTCTACATCAAATACCTAGCAAAACTGGGGTATTGCTAGGTATTGCTAGATATTGCTCAGTATTGTTCGGTATTGCTAGGTATTGGTATTGACAGATTGATATTTTTCATTATTGCCGAGCAATACCGAGCAATACACTGGTCTGCACAAATCAGCCAATACATAGCAATACCGGGTCCGGGTCGTCGGGCCGCGTGGTAAAGAGTAAGAGCACGTGACAACATGTTATTGACGTCCGGATGTAGAGCTACGTCCGGTGTCCGGACCTAATAATTTTTCCTTTATCGAACAAGCACATACAAGCCAAGTCATTATTTTTTATGTTATCTTCAATAACTTCTACTCTATCTCTCTCTCTAATAATTGTCTTTACTGTGATTTTTTTTAATTTTTTTTTTAATTTTTTTTGTCTTTACTGTGATTTGTTGAAAAGTATGTGGTTAAAGTGGCCATGTTTTCCTATCCAAAGAAATAATTAATAACTAATTATACTATACTTAGAATTATTATTAAGAAAAAAACACATTAATATTTCTAAAACAATGTTAATGTTGATTTGATTGGAAAACTCTATAGCCATTAACAAAGAAATCATATTCGGAGTGGAAGAATGCCTTGGCCATTTTTTCCTATTACATACTATCTCTTTTGCATGACTAATTTTTCACTAGAAAAAAATCATTTATCTTCTGTAAACTGCAGAGAGGCATTGATGAGAATATGGAGGCTGCATTAGAGCATAATCCTGAAGCATTTGCTCGTGTTGTAAGTAATTGTCTTCTTGCTTTTTGATTGATTGCCACTATTTTTGTTGTTTTTGATCAGTAAATCTTGTTGTAGGTTATGCTATATGTGGATATGGAAGTCAATGGTGTACCTTTAAAGGTAGTTCTTTAACAGGGTGGCTTTCTTAACTCCAAGCATTTTGAATCATAGTTTTTATCCAGTAGAAAGATTGCCAAAATTCATTCAAACCTATTCACATGTGCACAATAAAGTGCTGATCAATATTTAATTTCTTTCTAATATGTCTTTTGACTATCTTTTAGGCCAAAATGGTATGCTTGTATTGGTTATAGTCGATTTCATCAGTTTTCATTTTCTGCACCTGTCAGTGAGTAGGACTTATTAAGGTATAGAAACTTTTCCTTGCATCGTATGGGAAATTAAAGATGATAGAGGTATAGGTTTTAGAGAAAATGTGATTGTCTTCAGCTATAGGAAACAAGTAAACAAGAACTGTTCTTTGAAGCTATAGGGCTGTTAAGAAACTTAGATTCACAGGACTTCATTTGAATGTCAAGTATACTGTTCTTGCAGAGCATCTCTATTTTGGTGGCACTATTGGATCACAAATGTTGACATCTACATATATCCAGAACACAAATTGATCGAATGCATAGCTGTCAATGGCGCAAAATAGCGCGCGCCATGGCGCACGGCGCGGCGCGGCGCACCTACGGCGCCATGTTCATGGCGAGGTGCATGTGTTTAAAATAGCGGGCACTATTTGCGCCACATGTGAGCCTTGACGCATTGCGCACGACGCAAAATAGCGCGCCAAAT
>NW_021411046.1:0-208 GCF_001605985.2 Dendrobium catenatum | reverse complement strand
ATTGTCATTCGGATATGCATAAAATTTCATTTAGGGCCTACAAACGCCTTATGCTGCTTGTAAACGTGTTGCAGATCTGGTGGCGTTTGAATTTCACAAACTTATTGAAGTGTTTGAACACTTATCAATATGATTGCACACTTATTGATGTGACGGTGTGCAGCTCGAAGCAATATAGTTATTGAAATCATGGTGCACGTTTCTAAAT
>NW_021411045.1:0-303 GCF_001605985.2 Dendrobium catenatum | reverse complement strand
AGACAATTTGAAAGGATTATTAAAATACTAAAAGATCTTTTGAGACTCTATGTTTTGGACTTTAGTGGCAGTTGAGAGAATCATATCACACTAATAAAGTTTGCATATAATAATAATTATTAGTCCAATATATGTATGGCTCCTTATGGAGCCCTGTATAGTAGGAATTGTAGAACTTCTTTGTCTTTGATAAAGATGGGGGACACACAAGTGATAGCAAAGATTAATATGACTAGAGAAGGATTAAGATCTACACATAATAGGAAAAAGAAGTATTATGATCAGAAACACAGGACAATGAAA
>NW_021411044.1:0-275 GCF_001605985.2 Dendrobium catenatum | reverse complement strand
GGATTTGCTCCTATTTCTCTTAGCCTTGACTTTTGACGTTTGACCCTTTACCAAACTATTCCAAATAACCCTCCATACTCTTCAAATCCAGCATCATCAATTTTGACCTGGTTGACTGGTCAAACCAAGTCAACAAAGCCTTGAACCCTTCTTTGAATTGTTCAAACCCTTTCTTTTGACCTCAAGAGTATGGACTTGGGTTTGAACCCCATCCAACCTGCATCCTTGACCTTCCACTGCCACCTCAACCTCCTTTGACCTGTTGACTGGTTAAA
>NW_021411043.1:0-315 GCF_001605985.2 Dendrobium catenatum | reverse complement strand
CAGATTCTAGGTGCGAAGAGCATTCATGGGGAATAA
Source organism: Dendrobium catenatum (assembly GCF_001605985.2). Taxonomy (NCBI): domain Eukaryota; kingdom Viridiplantae; phylum Streptophyta; class Magnoliopsida; order Asparagales; family Orchidaceae; genus Dendrobium; species Dendrobium catenatum. The sequence continues at coordinate 279 of NW_021411043.1, read as the reverse complement.
ATTTTACAGAAAAATATGCAGCCTATAGAAAGTTAAATAAGTTTATGTGATCTAACTAGGGTTTGAGATATACTTCAATCCACTCGGTGGATTCGGGCGATCTTGGTCTTGTTGGACTCGTGGAATCCTTAAGAGCAAGTTCCTAGTTGACGTCGGGATCCGAAGCTCGCTCGATCGGCCAGGATTCGTCCTAGAACGCGAAAAGCCTCGGGTTCGCCGGAGGATCGCCGCCGGCGGGGTCTGGCCGTCGGGTTTTGGTTCGAAAAAGTAGGGGGGGAG
>NW_021411042.1:0-397 GCF_001605985.2 Dendrobium catenatum | reverse complement strand
TGGACAGCAGATGCTCTCGACATATGACTGGTGATGCCAATCAATTTATTTCGCTGGAGTCCAGGACTGGAGGCAATGTTACTCTTGAAGACAACACCACCAGGAAGGTGGTAGGCTCAGGTATAATTGGTAATTCCAAGAACCTTATGATTGAAAATGTTTTGCTTGTAGATTGATTAAAGCACAACCTGCTCAGCATCAGTCAACTCTATGACAAAGGCTTCATCATGCAATTTTTTGTAAATTCATGCATTGTAAGTTTAAGTAACAACACTATTTTGTAGGGAAAAAGGATCAACAACATGTACATGCTTGATTTAAATAATATTGAATGTGCTGCATCATTTTGCTTAAAAACTATTATTGATGATTCATGGTTATGGCACCGGAGACTATG
>NW_021411041.1:0-269 GCF_001605985.2 Dendrobium catenatum | reverse complement strand
CTAGAACTTCTGAAAGTACTCCTGATGAGATGAAAAAGAAGTGGGAGAAAAGTATAAGAAGAATTTTTCAAAGGGTGACTGATCACATGCACACCACAAAAGAAGAAGTGATTAAAGCCATGAAAAACACAATCACTAAGGATTTTGCTAAGTTACTTCTGAAAGAGGATAGAGATCCTGAGGATAGCAGACTGATTGTAGAACCGACCCAAAGGGATAGGCGTTGATTTTTTAGGCAGCCAGCAGTGTCTGCTTTGACAGATGGGTAT
>NW_021411040.1:0-1124 GCF_001605985.2 Dendrobium catenatum | reverse complement strand
CTTGATCTTTAGAGATTAACTTTGGAATAACAAACAAGAGTCTATTAAGGAGAATTTTAGCCACTATCTTATAAATCGAGTTACATAAGCTAATGGGCCTGTAATTGGAAGGAGATATAGGATTCTTAATTTTAGGAATCAAAATAATATTTGTGTTTTTCCAACTATCATTCATCATACCACTTCTGAAAAAGTGATTCATGGCTTTCCATAAATAAACCTTAATGATGTCCCAATAGAATTTAAAAAATGAGTAAGTCATACCTCCAAGCTCCTTAATAACCTTCTCCAGTTCTTCAATTGTAAATACTCTGTTCAGAAACTTTTTATCAACTTCTTCCAAAGTAATAACAGGAACCAGCCTTCCTTTCAATATTCATTCCCTATCTTCCCATTTGCTGTTAAAGAACCGAAACAGCACTTCCTCTATATGTTTTTGTTCCTCAACCATGTCTCCTTGATCATTTTTGATATTATGAATGTAGTTTAAATTCCTCCTAGCACTTGCAAAAGCTTGGAAGAATCTGGATTTTGTGTCCCCATTCGTTAACCACTTAATTTTTGCACGTTGTCTCCATGTAGTATTGAATCAGGCTAAGACAGAATTGAGCTCCTCTATTTTAGCTGTCAATTTCCATTGTTCATCCTCCGAAAGCTCCCCAATGTCAGCTTCCTTCTCCTATAAAACCAAAATATCTACTTTTAGCTCTTCTTTAGAAAGACTGAGCTCTTTAAACTTATCTTTACTCCAATAAAGAAGATTCCTTAAGGTCATTTTAATATTTTGGTTTAAAGCTTGAGAAGGATCTCCTTGAGCTTTTCTTCTCCATGATTCTCTCACTATTGCTGTAGAAGCAGGAAATGAAGTCCAAACCTCTTCAAATCTAATAACCTTCCTGGTTAGAGAACTGAAATTCAACAAATTCAGTAAGATCGGACTATGGTCCAAAGCAATCCTTGCCAATTGCCTTTCCATTAATCTATTAGGAGAGTTAAAAGTCGTTGAATTAACAAGGCACCTATCCAGCTTTTCCATGATCCTTTCAGCTCCTTTCTTGTTGTTACACCATGTGAACTTGGGACCAAGACAAGTAACCTCATGCAAATCATTGCAAGAGATAAAA
>NW_021411039.1:0-206 GCF_001605985.2 Dendrobium catenatum | reverse complement strand
TGTACTTGGACTTTGGACAGGATCTAAATGACTTAATTAAACTTGAACCCAAATGAATTCAATTCTAATTGAAACGAATATGAACATGAACCTGGATTCTCATTAGAACTTGATTGGACTCATTTGAACTCAAAAGACATTAATAAAATGCTTAATTCAAACTCAAAACCAAACTTGAATAAATGATGAAGGACTTGTGTAAGACT
>NW_021411038.1:0-315 GCF_001605985.2 Dendrobium catenatum | reverse complement strand
TTCTAATGATACCAATGTCTTGTTGCTGCTGCATAAGTTGAGCATCAAATTGATCAAACCTTTGATCAACATGAGTCTCTAATCTATCAAATCTTTCAATCAGATTCTGATAATCTGACTGAGGTGTAGAAGTCTGCGCTCCTTCTTCTTCTTCTTCTTCTAAAGCACGGCATGTGCTTTTTCTTTTTCCTCCTTGAAGAGCAATCTGAAGGAAGCATCATTATAGTAGACTGACTCTTCATATTCTTCATCAGGATGCACCAAATTATATTTCTTTACCAAAATGTAAGTAATTAAATGTCCCAAAGAAATATT
>NW_021411037.1:0-375 GCF_001605985.2 Dendrobium catenatum | reverse complement strand
TGTTATTGGCAACATGGATCAGGTGCTTATTGGGAATATTACTTTTCCTAATATGCAAAGGTGGACGGTTGTTGTGGTATATGCTAGTAAACATTATCATAGTAGACGGTTGCTGTGGAATACTATTAGTCCGTTGGTTTGTTCTGATCTCCCTGTGATTGTGGGGGGAGATTTCAATTGTTGTTTAAACCAAAGCGAGAAGAAGGGTGGGAGGAGATTTAATTTCTCTGAGGGGGCTCAGGAGATGGCTCAGTTCATGGTAGATAATGATCTACATGATTTGGGATTTTTGGGTCCCAAATATACATGGTCTAATAATAAATCTGGGCTAAGTAAGGTTTGGGTGAGGCTTGATAGAATTCTAATGAATTCTGA
>NW_021411036.1:0-325 GCF_001605985.2 Dendrobium catenatum | reverse complement strand
ACCAATAATTTCAAATGAAGAGCTAAACTTTGGATTCCAAATTCTTAAGCTCTGAGTTCCTAGTAAGTAACTTAAAATCCTTTTCTCTGCTGTCAAATGTGATTCTTTTGGATTAGATTGAATTCTAGCACACAAGCAAACACTAAACATGATACCTGGTCGACTAGAAGTCAAGTAAAGTAAGGATCCAATAATACCTCAAAATTTCTTTTGATCAACAGATTTTTCCTTAAGGTCCTTATCCAACTGAACTGAGGAACTCATTGGTGTACTAACAAGTTTAGCATAGTCCATTTCATATTTTTTGAGGATGTCCTTAACATAT
>NW_021411035.1:0-602 GCF_001605985.2 Dendrobium catenatum | reverse complement strand
TTTTCCGGCGGTTACAATACCGGCGGCCTAACCGCTGGAAGACCGACGGTTAAAATTCCGGTGGTCACCGGCGGTATTGGCCCCCGGAAAACCGCCGCACAAAATTAACCGCCGGTAAAAGCCGTCGGAAATGGTTTCCTACGCCGTTTTTACCGGCGGTTAACAAACCGTCGTTAGACCGCCGGTAAATCTACACTAACCGCCGGAAAAAACCGCCGGTTTTCAGCGTTTTTCCTGTAGTGTCTGGCGAAAATGAGGGCCTCAGGCGAAGGTGAGGGCCTCAGGTAAAGGTGAGGGCCTCAAGTGGTGGTGCGGCCAAGCTCCGGCGAGGTTTTGGAGGTGGTGGAGAGGCTCCTTCAGTGGTTCGGTGAAGTTCTTGTGGTGGTCCGGTAAGGGTGACGGCCTCAGGTGGTGGTCCGACGAAGCTCCGACGATAGTCCGACGAGGTTCCGGCGGTTGTCGAGGAGGAGCTTCTTCCTTCTCTTCTCCTCTTCTCTTCTTGCTTGGGTCCCCTCTTATGAAGAATGAGGGCTCTATTTATAATATTTTTTTAGTGGCATAGCTCGTAAATAGGCGTGAGATCAAGGGCGAATAGGGAGTGG
>NW_021411034.1:0-324 GCF_001605985.2 Dendrobium catenatum | reverse complement strand
CGATCTTGGATCGGCCTGGACGATATGGCACAATTATTCCTAAATTGATCCGACAATCAAGGAAGTAATAAAGGATGATTGATATGATCACATCATCCTGGAAAATCACATGATCAGCCTGGATGATCTATTCAAAAACCCTTAGTAGCTCATGGACGATAAATATCGGCTAGCACAAATTCCGGGAAATATTCTGGCCGATCTGGATCGACGGCTCAAATTTCGGGCGATGCTTTGGACAATTTTCCTCTTATTTGAACTGATCGTTCAGGACGATGATGAGATCGGCCTGAATGATCAAGCCAATTTTTAATTATCCAATTC
>NW_021411033.1:0-1532 GCF_001605985.2 Dendrobium catenatum | reverse complement strand
GCACTATTTCGAACAGACGATCGTCATGGAGTCGGACGATGCACTGATCCGCAGGATCTATACAATGATTGGACGGAGCCGCGGTTAGGCCAAATCTGTGTCGTTGATCAAGATCGACGGTCCAGAACGCACCTAGTGAAACATCAGCCGAACCGAAACCCTAGAATGGTTTTTCGCTTCGTTCTCGCAAACTACTCAAAGAAATTTCATGAAATTTTAAACACAAGCTCTACACATTAACAGAAATCATGGGGTGATATTTGTTTGGCTTAAAAGCATCTTTTCATAAAGCTATTTTAACCTATGTGTAGTGACCTATTCTAAGGATTTTTGAGAGATCTAACCGTTGGATTTTCGCGTTCTTAGATTTGTTGCACTTGTAGATTGTCCACGCATAATTTCCTAGTTGAACATGAGCTTTGAAATGCCTTGGATCGAACGAGAGAAGCTTTGGAAGCTTTTAATCATCGGTTGGTCGGAGATCTCGCCGCCGGCGAGGTCTTGGCGGTGGGTTTGGCTTGGAAAAGATGTGAGAAGATGGTGAGAGCTCTCACACGAAATTTTAGGGTTTTTGAAAGTCTAGGGAGAGAGAGAGAGAGCAAGAAGAGATCCCCCAATCAAATCCTAAAACACCATATTTATATTCCTAATCAATAGAGGAACGGCTATGATTAAATCTCCATGCAATTAGTAGGAAAATTAGACTAACTTGGCCATGGTTTTGAATTGAAATAGATTAGAAATGTATTTATAGCATTTAATAAGTTTTAGTTGATCTTAATTGGTCAATTTGACCTATTAAGAGCTATGGTTGATCAAGTCCATATTTGACTTGGTCAAACCAGTAAACTAGATCCAAGGAATGAAGAGTTTGGGTTTAGGGAATGATTCTATTTGATTTAGAGTTGAAATGATACATTAAGGCTAATTGGGTCAACCAGGTTGACCCCGGGCATGGGTCTGGCCCATTGGTTGGGTTTGACCCACTGAATCTAATGGTGAAGAGAATTGAGCATAAGTAGCTCTGGATTTGATTTAACATCCAATTGAAAGGGTATGAGTCAATCTGGATCAACCCAGGTTGACCTGGTCAACTAGGTTGACCCAGGACTTGGGTCTGGGCTCATCAAACTTGGCATTACTCCCTGAACCCATTGGGAAGGGTCCTAGGGTCTAGCCATGTCAAATTTGATCAAGTCAACTCTTTGACCTAGTATGGGGGAAAAATCAGGGTCAACAAAGGCAATAGCTTATATCAAGGTTTAAAATTGCGCAATTGGGTATTGAGATGTTTTAGTTCGTGAGGCGAGGCGTATGCCTTAAAGCGTTTTGAGGCGTAAGCCTCAAAATCTAAAAATTATGTAAAGTAAAAAATAAAGTTAAAAGTGTTTTTTTATATAATACCCAAATATTATGTTAAAGTATGACATATTTACTTTCTATTGAACTATGAAGTAGCAAATTTGCATATATCTAAAATAAAAAATTACACAAGATGTAAGTGATAAGTAATAAATTATGTGAAATAAAAT
>NW_021411032.1:0-1308 GCF_001605985.2 Dendrobium catenatum | reverse complement strand
ATTCCAGGGAAATTAACCTCGAATAATGAGGTCAACAACTATATTCTTCAATATTTTCACTAGATTTTTAGAGGCTTGAGAAAAATAAGGACATCATCGGCATATAGAAGATGGGTAATCCTTTGAGCTCTAGGAGAGATTTGAATTCCCAAATCTTGTCCTCTTTATGTAATAACATGTGAGAAATGTTGATAACAAATGATAAAAATATAAGGAGATAATGGGCATCCTTGATGAAATCCATTCTCTGCCTTAATCCAGTTAGATACTTTCCCATTTAAAATAAAAGAGAATCTAACATTCCTAACACATTCCATAATAAGCAATGAAATCTTCAAGGGGAATCCAAACACATTCAAGACTTGATACAAAGTCTCCCAACTCATGCTATCATAAGCTTGCTCCATATCAAGCTTAATCGCCATCATGCCTTTTTTATTTTTTTATATTCTAAATTTATGGAAAACCTCATGAGCTAACAAGTAATGGTCAGACATTGATCCTCCAAGAAGGAATGCAACTTGTTCTTCAGAAATACATCTAGTAATACTACCTTTCAATCTATTCAAAATCATAATTGCCACAAGCTTATAAGTAGTTTGACACAAACTTATAGGCCTATAATTAGATGGAACAGTCGGATTACTTTTTATAGGAATTAATACAATTAATGTTTCTTTCTATTTAGCATGCATAAAACCAGTTTTGAAAAAACTGTCAATTTCTTTCCAAGTTTCACCTTCCACAAATTTCCAATAGAATTTGAAAAAGGATGTAGTAATACCATCTAATCCAGGAGATTTATTATTACTTTGTTGAAAAACATCATTGATAAGCTCCTCTTTAGTGAAATCAGCATTCATAACATCAGCATCAGCTTGAGAAATTTATAAATTTTCTAGACTTAAGGGCCAACCCGATATCTTACACTCTCAAGCAGTCCACTTTTTCTCAAAAAAGTTATGAAAAACTACTTCAATGTGTTCAAAATCCTCTAAAAGGTTGTTATTATCATCTTTGATTTGCCGAATAAGATTATTATTCTTCTTAGCAGAAGAAAAGTTATAAAAAAAATTTGGAATTAACATCACCTTCTTCATGCCATCTAATTTTAGCTATTTGGTTCCACCAAGTAGATAGTCTCCCCAATGTACCATTCAGCTCATGTACCTTGCTTCTAAGGAGTTTAAGTTTGTCCACCGTGAGCCCATCTTCTATGTATTCCTCAATCTGTAGATCTAGAATTTCCCTTTTCAGATCAATCTTTAGTAAATTCAACTCTCTGCATTTGTTTTTATTCAAGAAATA
>NW_021411031.1:0-231 GCF_001605985.2 Dendrobium catenatum | reverse complement strand
TTTTTTTTAAGTATTTATTTAAAACCTGAAAAAATATAAATATTAATAGAAACAAATAATAAATAATTCAATAAAGATACTTTATTTCAATCTGACTCACAATTAAAAAATATTTCAATCTTACTGAAATTTAATAAAAAAAGTATTATTAAATTAAACTTGATTTATTTCCTCTCTCTTCACTAAAGTTTTTGTTTTATATTTTATTTATATAGTACAATATATGATTAT
>NW_021411030.1:0-796 GCF_001605985.2 Dendrobium catenatum | reverse complement strand
ACTCCTAAATGGATACACGGTCGGAACAGACCGCGGAATGGCTCGATCTGGACCGTTGATCGAGCGATCAACGGTCCAGAAAATGTACACTCGTAGAGGATTAAGAGTGATGCCCTAGAATCAAATCTTCGCTCGTTCTCTCGACTCACGCAGTTAAAGTTCATGAAATTTTAAACAGAGATACTAGGAATGAACATATTTAATGGGGAATTAATTTTCTAGCTTAATACATATTATAGAAAAACTTATTTAATCTAGTGTACTTAGACCTAGGGTTTGAATTTATACCTCATTTAATGGACGGATTAATCCGTTTAAAGATCTGTTGCATTTGTTGACTGTTCACGCTCCTTTTTGTTGAAGACGCCTCGAGCTCACGACCCCTGGATCGAATGCAAAAGAAGCTTGAACGGATTCAAGCTTGGTTCGCCGGGAAACTCGCCGGAGAGGGCTTTGACCGGCGAGATTTGAGTGGGGATGTATGGAGGGATCTCTATTTGTTGACTGTCCACGCTCCTTTTTGTTGAAGACGCCTATAACTCACGACCCCTGGATCGAATGTAAAAGAAGCTTGAACGGATTCAAGCTTGGTTCACCGGGAAGCTTGCCGGAAAGGGTTTTGACCGGCGAGATTTGAGTGGAGATGTGTTGATGAGTCTCTGGGGAGCTCAATAGAACAGAGACTTGGGATTGAGAGGTTTTGAATGGAGAGAGAACGGCTAGGTTAAGAATGAGGGCTCCAAATGGAGTATTGCCCTGTTCAAGTGATCCTAGCTGGTTTGGACGGCTAAGATCA
>NW_021411029.1:0-817 GCF_001605985.2 Dendrobium catenatum | reverse complement strand
GCATTCCTCATTTAATATGCCATCTGTGATTGGTGGTGACTTTAACTGTATTTTATCTCAAGAAGAAAAAAGAGGTGGAAAAATTTTTAAATTCTCTCTTGCTCCTCAAGAGATTAATTTTTTTATGAATGATTTTGATTATCATGATGTGGGAATTATAGGCCCAAAATATACGCTGTTTAACAAAAAATGTGGGAATGCTCAAATCTGGGAAAGACTAGACAGGTGTTTACACAACTCTAAAGCTTTGGAATTAGTTCCTCAAGCAGCTAATAGGCATCAGGCTCGGGTGGCATATGACCACTGTCCTATTGTAATTTAGATTTTTAATAAATAATTTTAGAAAACAAAAATGCTTAGGTTTGAAGATGTATGGCTGTCATACCCCGCTTCTTTTTCTATGGTGTAGAAAGCTTGGATCAAGGTAGTTGGAGGTGATCCTATGGAGAGATTGAATAAAAAATTTCATAAGGTGTTAAGGTTTTTATTGTTTTGGAGTAGAGCTATACACCAAAATCTTTTGGAGTTAAAGGTTAAGCTTAAAAAAGATGTGGCTGAATTGCAAACCGTGGAAATGAATGCTGAAAGATGTGCAGATGATATCCATTTGCTACTCAAAGTACATGATTTAAATGCCCGGTTAAACACTTGGTGGAGACAAAGAGTGAAGGTCAAATGGTTGGAGGAAGGAGGCATCAACTCTAAATTTTTTCATGCCTTTGCTAATGGTAGGAGAAATAGGAGTTTTTTAAATCAAGTGAAGAATGAAGTTGGTGAGAAGGTGGTAGATCAGAAAGCTATAGAAGAAACCTTTCTC
>NW_021411028.1:0-306 GCF_001605985.2 Dendrobium catenatum | reverse complement strand
ACGGTTAAGAAAATTATTATGTGTGGACATCGTATGGTCTTGAGACCAACCAAAATACGCCACATCATCCAGCACACAACAGTATCGACCACCGGTACCGAGCAAAAACTGACGTGATGCAATGTGATTGATCTCTAGACCCCGTCCGATATCAGCATAGAATAGTTTTTCTCAATTTGAGAGAACCAATCTTCTTGATTCATAATCAAAACTTGTAACAAACAACCAATATATTAGGATAAACTTCGTGTTTTTTTTTTTTCATTCTAATTTGCAGCAAATCGCTAAGACAAGAAAGGCAGCAGT
>NW_021411027.1:0-293 GCF_001605985.2 Dendrobium catenatum | reverse complement strand
TATTATAATAATTATTTAAATCATAATCATTTTCTCTCTTTCATAATAAGCGAGCTGGTTCGTGAGCAAGCTCGAACTCGAGCTCAATTAATTAATGAAGCATAAGCGCAAGGGAGGAGAAGTATAACTATATAAAATTGATATTGGTAGAATTCAAATACCAAAATTTAAAATTAATTTTAAAGATATTTATCATCTAAATTACTCAGGCACCCACATAAAGATATGCTTCAATAAAAAAATTAATCAAATTAACACATTTTTAATGTTTGTATTTTTTTATCTCTATCCTC
>NW_021411026.1:0-256 GCF_001605985.2 Dendrobium catenatum | reverse complement strand
AGTGAACGAGAGAGAGGGAGTCGGATTAGGGTCTCGCGTGCGCCGACAAAGAGAGATCGAACAACAGAGGGCTCGGGAGTTCGAGCATCTAGAGGGGCCCGACTCCTTGCTTGCAGCTCTGATTAAGGGTGCAAGACAGGAAGGAGACGAGAGGAAGAAAGTTCGCGCGTACAATATAGATAAATCGTGACGGAGAGAGAGCTTCGGCTGGGGTTCCTACGTGGCTTTGTGCATGACTTTGAACGAACAGAGAGGG
>NW_021411025.1:0-311 GCF_001605985.2 Dendrobium catenatum | reverse complement strand
GGAGTAAGCATCCCTAGTGGCATCCTAATCTTCGTCCAGAAGTGAAGTATAAGCATCCCTAGTGGAATCTTCTCTTCATTAAATTATAAATCTTAAATCGATCCTCTATGGTTAGGTGTGAGTCCCCACACTTAGGCTTCCTTTCCATATGATCTTCTGATCCTCTGAGGTTAGGTGTGAGTCCCCACACTTATGCATCCTTTTCTTACGGTCATCCGCTAAAGTTGGTGAACGCCCCTCGTGGCACCATCTTAGTGTAAATTATAAATCTTAAATCCGATCCTCTAAGGTTAGGTGTGAGTCCCCACACT
>NW_021411024.1:0-242 GCF_001605985.2 Dendrobium catenatum | reverse complement strand
TTACACATACCATATACATAATGTTTATAATGATTATATATAGCTATATATAGTTCATGTATAATAAATATACATACCAAGTACAAACTTATACATAGTATGTATAATTCTTATTTATTGTGTATAAAATGCTTGTATATATCGTGTATAAACTTGTACATATTGAGTATATTTATTCTATATTACATGTAAAACTTATACATATTATGTATAAAACTTATATATAGTATTTATAATATTTA
>NW_021411023.1:0-465 GCF_001605985.2 Dendrobium catenatum | reverse complement strand
TTATGTATTAATGATAATAATAGTAATAAGATAATAGTAATATGATAATATTATTAGTATTAATATTAATATTTATAATATTACTAATGTTTTTATTATTATAAAAAAAAAGAGGAGAGGAAAAGGAGAAAATAAAAGATGCATGCTCGTGCCTTCTCCCGCCTCGGCATCCAAGCCCTCACCGCCGACGACCGCCGGTCCACCGGCCCCGAAGGTATAACCCTCTAAACTCAGGCTTCCGTCCTCGACGTGTTCGACGGACCGGAAAACCGCCTATACACGCCTTTATTGCACGTGGTGGGATGGGTCCCCGGTCCGATGCCTACGACGAGGCGAACAGTCGCCTCTCGCTTTCTTACCTCGTCATGCGTGGCGAGTCAGTGCTCTACCCATGCACGCTTTTCTTAGCGTGGTGGGAAGGGCAACATGCGCGACACCTACGATAAGGTGAGCGAGCAACCTCCG
>NW_021411022.1:0-355 GCF_001605985.2 Dendrobium catenatum | reverse complement strand
TGCTGAACTAACAGGTCTAACAGAATCCTCTGATCGGAACTCAGAACGCCAATCAAATCCCATCTGTGGACACTCAGCAATCCGATGTCCTGGCTGAGCACATCGGAAGCACAAACCAGCCATCCTGTAGCACTGGCCAAAGTGTCGGCATCCACAATTCTGGCACACAGGTGCCATACTGATAGAACCAGAACTCGTCGTACTGGTAGCAGTACCAGACGACCCTCCGCTCCTCGTGGAGTCAACCGATCCAGAACCAGCTACAAATCTCCTCTTCCCAGAGGAACCACTTCCAGAAGTCTCGCCTCCAAATCTCTTCCTACTCACAGTCCACCGCTGATGAGTAGCTGTCATG
>NW_021411021.1:0-1082 GCF_001605985.2 Dendrobium catenatum | reverse complement strand
AAATGCATAAAGCATAAAGGTATTCTCCAACATCCACGCATGAAACAAAGCATGTAATTTCTCCAACTAAACTATGATTTATACAACAAAAATCTTGTAACTCTTTACAAAAGTATTCCAACACAAAGAAATTCATCATAGGTCAACTTTAACATTTTATAGTTTATAACGAGAAGATTGATGTTTGCAAGCCATGTGTAAAACAAACTACTTGGAAAGCTGCTGCAATTTCGACACCATAACTAACTCATTACACTATCTAGTCAATCAATGCTCTAATGATTGTTTTTAATAAATCCTAGATTCCAATGGATGCAGAAGCAGAACGCTACAATATAACAAGTGGAGCGAAACAGGGTGCCATTCGAATTCGCAAAGGGCCACAGAGAATTTCATTTGGGGCTCCTTGCGAACAGAAAGGAGACAAGCTAAGAGGTTTCGGTTAACTTCCTTGGGCATGCGAACAAGAGTGACGAAAGAGGGGCGGACGGACCTGAGATTTGCGAACTGGGTTGTGCGATCCAAAGAGGAGGCCGACTGGAGGAAGGATTTCGTTTCTTCCGTCTGGAATTCGCGAACAAAGGGGCGATCCGGCCATGCGAACTTCAGGTCTGGAGTACGAGAGAGAGAGAGAGACCTTCGGACTCCTAAGTTTTTGAACTAAGGCGTTGGAGACGAAGCAAGGGGAGACGAGCGGCTGTTCTATCCATGCGAATCCAGAGAGGGACGGTTCCACCTGGGATTGAGACCTTCGGCACTCTTGCGAACAGAGAGGAGGGTGATTTCGCCTGGGGAGATCTGCAGCCTTTCACACAAGAGAGCAAGGGAAAAGCAGGGAGATTTTTGCCTGGTCCCGTGTGAAGCAGAGAGACGACGGGTTGAGGAGTGCGGTTCGCGAACTGCTGAAGAGAGGGCTTCCGTGAACTGTCCTAAGGGAGGTTGGAGTTCGGTTTTTTTTGTGTGCGAATGCAAGAGAAAGGGAGAGGAGTTGTTAACTGTAGGAGAGCGACGGGCTGGGAGTAGTTCCGAACTTGAGAGAGAGGGCTCGTGGGGTGGTTTCGTGCATGCAAAATGGATGAGAT
>NW_021411020.1:0-432 GCF_001605985.2 Dendrobium catenatum | reverse complement strand
GCTTTGAAATCTGAGGATTACATGCATGTTTCAACTTACAAAATTGGTAAAGAAATTAGGGATAAATTGTGCATCACTTATGAAGGTACTAATAAAGTTAAACAATCCCGTTTGAACTTTCTCTTGCATGACTACGAACTTTTTTGTATGAAATCTCATGAATCAATTTCTGACATGTACACTAGGTTTACTCAGATAGTTACTTCATTGCATACACTACGAAATGAACTTTCGAATTATGAAAAAGTTAACAAGATCTTGAGATGCTTACCTTCGTCTTATGATGCTAAAATCACTGCAATCACTGAATCTAAGGATTTGAATACCTATTCCATTGATAACTTACTTGGCTCACTCATTGCTTACGAGCAAGGGGTGAATCAAAGAAATGTTGTTGCAGGTGAAAAGAAAAATGAGAAAATAATTGCACTG
>NW_021411019.1:0-314 GCF_001605985.2 Dendrobium catenatum | reverse complement strand
TGGTGGAAGTGGTGTTGGGAGTGGGTGGTGGCCGGCAGGTGGTGGTGATGATCTGTGGTGGCCAGCGGGTGGCGATGACAAAGTGAGCATGCTTGCATTGCGTACGGTTATTGTTCAAAATTAGGCGAGTTCAGTTTACCTTAAAAATAAACTAAATTGATTTACATTACTTTTATTTTATTTTATTTATATTTCTTTTTCATCGTGTCAAACATCAAAATTTTCAAAACCCCTACATTTGAAATAGTTAACATTTATTTTACTTCCAACCAAACAACATTTAAGCATTGGTTTCAACAAAGTCCAACAAATGA
>NW_021411018.1:0-809 GCF_001605985.2 Dendrobium catenatum | reverse complement strand
TTGATGCGGTTTGAAATCTAGAGAGAGAAAGTTCGCCATCTGGTTTGAACTTGGGTTTCACAGGTTTTCCGCGATCGAAGGTGCTTGCGCCGGTGTCTTCCTGCCATTTTTGATGGTTGCTCCACGATCATCTGGCCCTCTTCGGTCCAATGATAGAGGATCATCTGGAACTGTGATTAGAGAAGGTTTTAAGCCTTTGATTTGTCAAGAACATATTGATGGCAAGGGGAAGAACAAGGTGGTAGATGAGTTGGATGCACAGAAGAAGATGAATGGAAAATGCATTTCAGGTTTGATGAATCTTGAATCTTCGGCTTTTGAGAATTTGGTTTTACGGGTGACAAATTTTTCCAAGGTTCTTGACGTACGAAAAGGGCGGAGTACTGAGGATGGCTCTATTTCTTTGGAAAATTGGAAGGATGATTCATTGAAAGGCATTGGTGAAGTTGTTGAGGCTTGGTCAAAACCGAAGCCTATCAAGATTACGTTCGATAGAGACCAGATGGAATTTTCTGAGGATGGTGTGGCGGTCAAGTTGAATGCGGAGAGGGAGGCAAAGAATTCAAAAGTATTGAATAATTTTATTGTACTTAAAGTACTGAGGAATAGTGTGCCATTTCCAGTTTGCAGTTCAGAGCTAAGAAGACAGTGGAACAATTACGACATATTTCATTTAACTTCCATTGGACTGGATTGGATTCTATGTTCGTTCAATTCGGGTGAGGTGGTCGATGAAATTCTGAACGGAGGGCCTTCGTATGTGAATTGACTCATCATTTGTATGGATAGATGGACTCCTGCATTTGATC
>NW_021411017.1:0-393 GCF_001605985.2 Dendrobium catenatum | reverse complement strand
CCACGTAGTGGGATAAAGGCTTGATGTTGTTGTTAGGAACTCTTCATTTTGTTGATGCCAAATGTTTAGATCAATGATAAAGTTATCATTCCCACATGTTACTATAGTACTCTTCATTTTACATAACTAACACATCCCAGTTACCCCACATGTTACTATAGTAAGCTTTGAAGAAGAAATCACTTTACTGAAGAGAAAATAGGCCATAGCATAGAGTATATATCCTAAAGATATTACTTTACTCAAATAAGTTGGCAGAGATAATCCTACATTGCCTTGGCAGTCTCATAAAGCATAATTGTGGAGGTAATAGGAGGTTTGAGACTATTAAACAACCAAAAGAGAATAGCATAATCCAATGTTTAAAATTGCGTATTCGGGTATTGAGGCGTT
>NW_021411016.1:0-2127 GCF_001605985.2 Dendrobium catenatum | reverse complement strand
TTTTGCTAGTATATCGTCACAGAGTATATTGATGTTTCATAATACATATAAACAGTAAAATGATTAATTGAATATGAATATAAAAATCAGCTGAAGCAAAGTTAAAATTGGACGCACCCCCCTTTAAAAATTTCTGACTTCGCCACTGTTGATCCCATAATACCTTCACCCAACAAGTTCGAATGCCATTAACCCTCACATGTGGAATCCTCTTTTCCTTCACCATACATCCTTCATGTTAATTAATACATATCACAGTGAGCAATGGTGTTTGGTTTTGTTCAAGCTTTGGGTCCTGAGTCCACAATTACTGAGGTAATTAGAGGAGTGGTGGAACTGAAGTACTAATCAATCATCTCTCATGGCTGAAATTTTTATTAGCTGAGAAAGATGGCATTAAAAGCTAATTGTACCTACCGACAAGAAATATCACGTTATAATATGCTGTAATTGCCTCGGTGGAGCTTAGGAATTTGTATATTAATTTCATGAGTCAACTAATGCATGAAGAAGATGACATATGGGCTTAGGTTGGCACATTAATTAAGAGTAGACAGCAAAGGTGGTGCAATGTTTAGGTGGTGAGAATATTTGGGAGAATGAAAAGAGAATTAGAAGTTAGGCGGGAAGGTTTGTACAATTAGATTATAGATTAATTTTCTAAAGGTCAAATTTGATTAGCTCAAGAAACTATGATAGCTCTAGAACTAATTTACTCATCATAGGCTTTCTCGATGCATGTTTTATCTTATCTAAAGCTACATTCTTCGATGACAAATCTCAATTAGTGAGGCATTAATGGCTCTAAAATCCACCATATGGGTGTTCATAGCCATTTTATTATATTTTAATTAATTGTAGCCTTTATTTACTCAACCTAATGTTTTTATGTTGAAAGCTACTTAAGAAATTAGTAAGAAAGTTATCCCAAACGAAGCCTAGAAAGTTTTCTTACAGTTTTTTAGTATAATTTTTTTTTTTTAAGGAAATGGCCAAAAGTTGTGCAAAATTAATGAAGCCGTAGACTTGGGTTTAAGGACATCTTATTTCTCCTATTGATTTGATCCAAAAGGACATATGGAATATTATTATCAGATTTTATTCCAAGAATAGCAAATCATTCTACAATTAATACTTTTAAGCCTGTCTAAATTAAAGAAAAAAATATTAGAAGAGAATATTATGAGTTATTTAATTATTGATGTGTCATTTAAAAATCCATCCAATTAATTGTGGATCTTGATGAATTAATAGTTTTTAGAATTTGATTGAAGATCATTCGAACTTCATTTTTCAGCAAATTTATAATCGAAATAAAAGTTCTGATGAGTCTAATTCGATGACACCAAAAGTGCTTTAATCCGAGTCTAATTGGGTTTAAATCATGCACTCAAAGCATAGTTGTAAATTTGATTATACATTTTGAGGGATCAAACTATCTCTAAAGCATATTTGCTTGTATTCAAAATGAGTGTCTAGACGAGAGGAATCCAATTAGTCTAAGATAGCTCAATTTTACTGTCATTAAAGTACATAAAAGCCTAAGAAATAGTTTATAATTAAGCAAATCAATATAGGTCATCTGATTTAGCCTTTGCAACTTTTGGCTAAATTACCAAAACACCACACAAAAAATATCTAGGGTATTTTGTATTTTGTTTAGATGGGGTTCATTGGCTCTTAGTTTTTAATTGTTTCTTTTAATGATTGTAGCTCTTCGAGCATTAGTGGGCTGATTTACCTCTTAAGGACATGTAATTTTTTATTTATATTAACGCGTAGGCTCCTTTGTGGGTTTCAACTAAAAAAAAAACACACAAAAAATCTATAGATAGCCCCTTAGTTTTCCATCTGGGAGAAGAAGGTGAGTTGAACCTAGACCTTGAGGTAGAGTTGGAGAGAGCTCTGCATAATGATGGAAACCACTGATTGTCAACAATGAGCATTGTCATTCGACCACTATTGCTTGACTATTACCACCCATTCATAATCATCATAACACCATCAGCAACTATTATCTCTCGATCTCTATTGCTTGAATATTGTTGCTAAACCACCATTACTTGACCACTTTATCTAACTACTAACCTTCTCATGACAACCATTGTCTGATTGCTTATAAAAAAC
>NW_021411015.1:0-222 GCF_001605985.2 Dendrobium catenatum | reverse complement strand
AAATTTATGAAGTCAAATGGTTTAATAACTCATTTAAATTAAATTAATAAAATATTTGAATAAAAATGAAAGGCTGAGATTGAAATTATCGTTATTGATAATTTTATCTATGGAAAGACATACCTACATCATCGATATGTAAATAACTCAAAAGTTAGTGAAATTCAATGCTATATAAATCTTGTATGATTAGATGAAAATTAGGAAAAATAGAATAGTTAT
>NW_021411014.1:0-3755 GCF_001605985.2 Dendrobium catenatum | reverse complement strand
GCTTAGGCATGCTTAATGATGATTGTACAAGTTCAAGGGATCAATCTTAGGGTTTGGTATTGTGTTTAGATCATTTTTTCATGTATAGGTTTTCAATTAGGGTTTAAGGGGTTTAAAAGTCAACTTTGGTTAACCAAGGAAAACCATGAACCAAAATGAGTTCAAATCATTTAAATGATAATTATGAACAAGTTTACATCACTTTCCAAGGTTTACAACCGAGTTTGGACCAATATATCATATTGAGTTGCATGAAATGTAATTATGAAAGAGTCTGAATTTACGTTTAGAGTTTATTGATGTTTTATGATTAGAAGGGCAGAAGAGCTTCCAAGAACCACTAGAGATGACCTAAGAAGGTGTTTAATAGATGTGCAATTGGCCAAGACAAGTTCCGAAGCTTCACATATGATTTTTGTTAGGCTAGGACATTCCACGCGAAGAGGATTCCAATCGCACTATAGATTTAAATATGATGAATTCCAAGGCTAAGACAACCTCTTACAAAAATATTATCTTGAATTGTTGGTTTGGTATCTTGTGCCACATCAACAACATGCTTAACATATTTGGAGCTGTTGTCTCTTTTCATATTTACATAATCCTAGAGTCTATAATTGATAACCCCGATGAGAAAGAATTAATACGTTAGGTGTTCTTTCATGCGTAGCCCAATGCAAGATCTTCCTCATTGTTAATTTTGTTTCATGATATTTTGTTTAGTCTTTGCAATTACTTTCCGGGATTATTTACTTTTATTTTAGCAAAAAAAACTAATTTAAATTTTCTTTTAGCTCATCCAACATTCCTACTGCCCGTTTTATTTTAGGTCATCTTGCTGACCCCTCAACATCTATTTTACGTAGTAAAATTGAAAATAACAAAAGGAAAGCGTGGTGCACGCTGCAACGAATGGGTGGGTTTTATGCCAACGTTGTTCGTATTCTATTGCAATTCATGTTTGCCTGCTTAAAATCACTCTACTTTCATATATTGATTCAGTTTTGAAAGAGCCCGCATAAAAACGTTGGGGCATCAGACCTATTTGATGCAACTTAGCTGTTTTATAAACGTCTTTGAAGTCTTTTTATATCAAACTGCTCCAAATCTTTTTATGAATCTTTGCAGACATTAGCTTCACGCGCTTACTGATGAGAAAAGCAGGAGCGCTTCCTTCCTTCGGTATAAAGCTTACTACTGGCATTGGCCTTCCGCGAAATCGAACATGCTACTTGCATATGTGTAACATATCGACCAGGCCCACTAACTGTTCGACCGATTGTCCAAGAGAGAAGAAAAAGAAGGTCATTGTTATCACGGGACCCACTGGAGCCGGCAAGAGCAGGCTGGCTTTGAATCTTGCAAAAAGGTTGGACGGAGAGATCATCAGCGCAGACTCCGTTCAAATTTACCGCGGCCTTGACGTTGGCTCCGCCAAGCCAACCCTTGCAGAACAAAAAATTGTCCCCCATCACCTCATCAACATACTGAATCCATCTGAAGAGTACTCCGCTGGTCAATTCTTCGAGGATGCCCGGAAGGCCACCAACGAAGTCCTCAGCAAGGGCAAGGTCCCTCTTGTTACAGGAGGAACCGGACTTTATCTCCGGTGGTTCATATATGGCAAACCTGAAGTTCCAAAGGCATCTGTTGATGTAACATACGACGTTTGCTCGGAACTCAAACACTTGCAGGAGAAAGACAAGTGGGATGAAGCTGTGGAGCTAGTGGTGAAGGCTGGCAATTCAGAGGCTCGAACTATTCCGCTTAACAACTGGTATCGTTTGCGTCGCAGCCTTGAGATAATCAGGTCTTCGGGCTTTCCTCCCTCTGCTTTTGTAATCCCATACGAGTCCTTTAAAAAGCAACCTGCGTTTGAACAGAGGTGGTCTGATCCTGCAGAGAAAGAACTAGACTACGACTTCATATGCCTTTTTCTTACAAGCCCGAGAGTTGATCTTTACAGGGCTATTGATCTGAGGTGCGAGGAAATGCTCCGAGAGACTGAAGGACTTCTTTCTGAAGCCTCATGGCTTCTCAATATCGGCCTTCGACCGAATATGAGCTCTGCAACGCGAGCAATTGGTTACCGACAGGCAATGAAGTACTTGTTGGAATGCAGAAATTATGGAGGGAGAAGCACAGCAGATAACTTCAAAGCTTTCTTATATGAGTTCCAGAAAGCATCTCGGAATTTTGCAAAGAGGCAGATGACTTGGTTCAGGAGTGAATTTCTGTATCACCGGATTGACTCGTCAAGTCCTTTAGACGATGTGGTTGACTTCATCTGCAGTGCTTACGAGCAGACTGAGAAGCTGATGGTGCCTAGCAATCTTCTAATGACGAAGAATGCGGACGTGCGGCAGAAGAACTATGAATTGAAGTCTTATCGAACCCAGAATATGATTTTCAAGAAAGAAACAGATT
Source organism: Dendrobium catenatum (assembly GCF_001605985.2). Lineage (NCBI taxonomy): Eukaryota > Viridiplantae > Streptophyta > Magnoliopsida > Asparagales > Orchidaceae > Dendrobium > Dendrobium catenatum. Next base: position 1,328 of record NW_021411014.1, on the reverse strand, counting down.
GTGGCGATGTTTTAGATTGGGTATGGAGAACACAACAAGGTTAGCAGAATAACAGTGAGTCTTTGGGTCTGACCTTTGCAAAAAAAAAACAAATATTATTATTCCTATGAATATTGATGAGACTGTAGTATTCCAAATTGTCTGAGGATGATAATTAGCCCATGGCATATATGAAAAAAAAGAACTTTGTAAGTGAAAAGATTATTGAGTTTGAAATGTTTCGGGAAAGTTGTAGCATCTCTATATGTATTTTCAATATCAATAAAAAAAGGGATAAGAGGATTTGAAGAAAGACTTGGTAATAATAACAACAACATCAAATTTTTATCCTACCACTTGGGGTCGGATTTAACATGAATCCTTTTTCTCCGTTTTTTCATATTCAGAATCACATTCTCATTTAAATTTGATAAAAAAAGTAATTTCTAATACTTCGTAATCAAGTATTTTAGGTGCGTCTCTGCTTTTCTTAAAATAAGTTAAATCTAATATATCTACTCTCCTAATTGGGTCAAATGGGTCATCGAAAGGTCGATGTTTTATTTGACCAAATCGTCTAAGACTACTCTCTCTAATATTATCTACCGTTGGAGATATTCCAACCTTTTCAAAAATATACTCGTTTCACAATTTTTCTTTTTAGAGTAAAGTCACTTATCCACTTCAGCATCCTCATCTCTACAAAATTTAACATAATTGCATGCTTCTCTTTTAATGGGCAATAAAACATTGTACGTCTCACCACCATTTATAATATTTCAATAAGTTTGGGGGTTTCTTTTCTATTACAAAAACAGGTTCAATGTATTCCTTCACTTCAACCATGAAACTTTAATTCTAGAATAATATTCAACTATTGATCCCTATTGATTGTGACCTAGTTCAATTTATTTGTGATATCCTTAGGGCATAAAAAGCTCTGGGAGAGCCCTTCAGAGGAGCTTGCCGATAAGGATTACATTATTAATTTGTTCTTTGAAGATGAACTTATACACTATGATCTTTATAAGGGAGAATGGAAATTTTACCATGGACTGGTGTTAGTTGCTACTCTAAATGGTCATGCTCCATTCGAGCAAGTCTCACTATGAATGCATGAACCATCATATTGATTTCCTTAAAGAGAACCTTCTAAGTACCTATAAGTTATCTGCATAAGCTTGTAACAATATATATTTAGTTTTAAGGTTCAATTCTTTAAATACGCAAGTTATTAGAAGGGTGAGTGAATTTAATATTGGAGTATTTTTTTAATTTTTATTGAATAGCATAATGGGAGTGTAAGGTGGACTGAAAGTTCGTTAGGGATGTTAAGCCCTTATGAGCTT
>NW_021411013.1:0-468 GCF_001605985.2 Dendrobium catenatum | reverse complement strand
TTTTTAATACTTACTTAAATTAACCCGTAATTAGTGCAAGAAATTCAAGCCTAATTAAATTTTGAACGTCGTACTGTACGAACCGGATCGTACCATATGAAGAACAGAGACGAAGTTTGATCGTCCCAGATATCGTCCTGGACGATCTCTTGGTTTTTGTCTCATTGTACTATACGATAGTTATTGTACCATACGATGAACAGAGACGACATCTGGTCGTCCAGACAATCATCCTGTACGAATAGTATTTTGTGGATCGTACCGTACGATATTATATCGTACAGTACAAATTTTTTTAACTGTTCGTACATCTTCGTACCAGGACGAAGTCTGTTTATGGAGATCGTACTGTACGATTTTGAATCGTACTGTACGAACAGTAATGGCTACTTTTGAAATCAGAGGTTTTTGGAGCCCGTTTGAGATGTCAGTCAAGTCCTTTTTTAGTAAGATTTACAGAGGAGGTGA
>NW_021411012.1:0-582 GCF_001605985.2 Dendrobium catenatum | reverse complement strand
ATGATGGAGATGATGCAGAAGACCACTTCTGTGGGTCTTGCACCGGTTCAGCCCGTCAACCAAGTTGTAAATTCTCAAAATCCTCAAGCGCCCCAAGCCTCAGGAGTGAAAAGTGTACCTGAAGGTGGCGATAAGAATGATGATCCAACCCGCCAGCGCACTCCCCAAAATGTGGCGAATACCTCTGAACTCGTAACTGCATCACAGCTGGAAGGCTTGATTAGTGAAAAGATCAAGGCCATTATAGCTACTGAACAGGCAGAGAAGTTGGTAGGAAAAGGTCGTCCGTACCCAGCAGAGTACGATCAGGTGCCATATCCAAAAGGATATTCTGTGCCGAAGTTCAATATCTTCGATGGCAATAAAATTCCCAGACAACACCTGGCGCAGTTCAAAGCAACCTGTGAAAACACAGGGGGCAATGATGCTCTATTATTCAGACAATTCGTAAGCAGCTTGAGTGGAACTGCTTTTGAATGGTATGTCGAACTGCCAAATGATTCTCTGAAGACCTTCGCGGAATTAGAGGCCTTGTTCGTGAAAAAATTTGCCAGTGCAACAGAGAAGACCACCATTGCTGAT
>NW_021411011.1:0-351 GCF_001605985.2 Dendrobium catenatum | reverse complement strand
TTCAAAAACAAGGGCATGGAATACGTTATCATTTCAGTGATGATTTTGAAAAACTAAGTAAGAGAAAAAAAATAAAACACACCAAAAACTACGAGAAAAAGAAACAAAAGTAAAAGAAAGTAACTAAAAGATCAAGTTTCATGCATTTATGTCAATCACACCCAATCTGATCCTTAAAGAACTGAAAGTGTCAAAGGCCAGTGGTTTAGTAAAGATTTCAGCCAATTGATCTTCAGTTGTCACATAGTGTAACTCAATATCTCCCTTAGTCACATGATCTCTAATGAAGTGATGCCTAATGTCATTGTTCTTAGTCCTTGAATATTGGATAGGATTCTTAGAGATGCATAT
>NW_021411010.1:0-603 GCF_001605985.2 Dendrobium catenatum | reverse complement strand
TTAAAATTCTTAAAATCTTTCTCGAGTTCTGCATAGGTTGATTTTAAATTCTCATAATTTTTATTCAAGTCATTAAACTCATCAAGTAATTTCATGTGGTTATTATCAATCAAAGCATGTTCTTTCTTAAGGACTTCATGTTTCTTTTTAAGTTCTTCAAATTCTAGACTTAAACTAGCATATAAGTTCTTCATTTTTCTATATGCATCATGCATGTGTTCAGAAACTTCAAATAATTCATTATAAATTAGGTCACATACCTCTTCTTGATCTGAGTGATCAAGAGTTTCAGCCATTAAGCACAAATTAGTGACTTTTTTTTTCAATCTCTGATGAATCTGAAGGTGAGTCCGCTTAGAAAGCTTTTTGAAACTTCTTTCTGCCCTTCTTTACAGTAGGTTTCTCCTCTACCTTCTCCTTGCTAGGATTGGCTTTAAGTTTAGGGCAATCTATCTTTATATGTCCAGGTTTCCTTCACTCATAGCAAATAACTTCATTTGAAATCTTGTTATTTCTATTGAATTTACCTCTATTCAATGCTGGCGTTTCTTCTGCTTCCTCTTCAGAAAGCTTTTGAATTGTCTAGTCATCAATGCGATGTCT
>NW_021411009.1:0-304 GCF_001605985.2 Dendrobium catenatum | reverse complement strand
CTCAATAATGATCCCATTAACCTCAAACATCCATTCATGGAGGATTTTACCAATGTATTGAACTGCTAGCAATTTGACCCCAGTGCTATCCCAATGCAAGATACGCCGTCCAGCCGCCACCACCAAAGATCCGTGGTGATCGCGAATAACGATCCCAATTCCACCAGCGTTGGATCAGCGCAAAGCCCCATCCACATTGATCTTCAGCCAGCCCAAAGGGGGGGGGGACACCATGACGAAGAGGAAGCCAATCCTATGGATTGAGAGTTGAACCGTTGCTCCAGGCTTTTAGAAAACAAATCAG
>NW_021411008.1:0-354 GCF_001605985.2 Dendrobium catenatum | reverse complement strand
AGGCACCATCCATGAATTGTCTTATGTTGAAATATTTATTTTTGGTTGTGAAAAAATAATTTTTTAACATAAAATTTTATTGGAATTTTCTTCCTCTGCATTTTTTATTTTGAATTATCCTTGTGGCTATGCTGATTATTAAAAATTATCATAATATTTGTTGAGATGTTCACATTTGTGTAGAGCTGCTTTGCAAAAAAATTTTAAAAGGGAAATTTACAAACATATCACTTTATAACATCCTATTTACATATCTAACACCTAGAACTTTAATATTACATGCATACCACCCTATATTATGTTAATATCAAATATACCACTTATATTTCTTTCCTACTACTCATATATTTCATT
>NW_021411007.1:0-1292 GCF_001605985.2 Dendrobium catenatum | reverse complement strand
TTGTGAGCTAGAGTTTATTTGAATTTGTCCACCTCGGCAGACTGTTGCGAAGGGTGGATGGACTTTGCTTTAAGTTTTTGATGGTTAGATTTCATTTTTAAATATTTTGGAATTTGGGATCTTTGGAATTTTGGGTTTTTGGGTGGAGCTTGGATTTTGAATGGACCTTTGGAAGACGTTTAAAAGTATTTGTGAACCCCTCCGGTTGAGATATGCGTTCAACACGGCCATCATCGGGGTGTTTGGGGTCATTTCCCTTTATTTGATTGGACCTTGTCGACTCTGTATGGCTGTCGACAGAGGATCGGGTTTCGTAGGCTTTACGCCCTTATTAGTGAATTCATATTGTTGTAGGCCTTGAAGGTCGAATATGAATGCACAAAATAAATATTCTGGTCAACTCCGTAACCGCATATTTATTAAATATCTCGAACCCTGTATACTCCTATTTCTCTATTGAACCGCATCTACTACGACCTCCTGAAAATATTTGTAGAAGACCCATTGCTTCTGCATCATATCCACCCTTTCACCAATCTCGGGTGGTATTGATGTATTTGCACTTGTTTGTGGGGGGAAGGGGGGCGAATCCGCCATTATTGGTCTCTCGTATTGCCATCTCAATCAACAGGCATGTGCTAAGACCGTTGTAGGAATTCGTACATCTTTCATGTGCATCGGGATTTCATCTCCCACTTGTAGCTTGTTGTTGACTTAAAGAACTGTGCATTTAGACTCTGATTTGTTCATTCATCCAAAGCCCTGGTCCTATGTATTTCATCAGACCCGAATTCAAGGTCCAGCCCATGCTTGAGTCTTGTATGTCGTTATGGGTTCAACTTTTGGCATTCCATTCAAACTCAAGTCCCTATTTCGGATCCAGCTTGAGTTCATTTTGTGTTCCTTGATGCTGCACAGTTCGAGTTCCAAATACAAGTTCAAGTGCTTGTTTAGGTCTCTTATGTAGTTCAAGCTCCACTTGCCATTCTGTTTGATTCAAATTTGCAAGTCCTTACAGGTTCAATTATAAGTTCAAATTGCTTTGGATTTGGGTTCCAATTTTGATTTTATTTTGTCTGAGTTTGGCCATTAGAAATCATTTTGAATTTTGGTTATGGTTCATAAGTCCACAAATTATTTGAGTCCACATTTTTATTCTTTTGAGTTCAACAGGTCCAGGTACGATTTCACCCGAAATTTCGGCAGCCTCCCGGAATCTCCCCCGTTTAGGGGAAAACTACGAGAAAACTAGGCATTTCCCACCACGCGCAATAAAGGCGTGTATGGTAGGT
>NW_021411006.1:0-256 GCF_001605985.2 Dendrobium catenatum | reverse complement strand
TTAGAATACGTCAAATTATTTAGCGTATTCAAAATACACCAAATGATTTGACTATTTTGCTCATTTTTAATTTTTTTTTAAAATATACTCCTTAAACAAATTTAGGAAATATCGTGCTTCTTTCAAAAATTTATCCTCTCTATCATCTCTCTCTTTATCTCTCCCCTCCAGCCTCTCTCTCTCTCTTTCGTTGGTTTTTGGGAGGAGGGAATTGATACACTGTCAGAACAGCAACTTTAGATATTAAAATGTCTAT
>NW_021411005.1:0-477 GCF_001605985.2 Dendrobium catenatum | reverse complement strand
AGGAAAACAGCCTTTACAGTATGTGTGCAAACGAGCCAAGTCGAGCTCGATGTTCTTGTATTTATGTTCAATTTCTGCTGGTTTTTCTGTTCAGTTACTGCTTGTGAAGTCAATTGGGGGAAAAAGTTATTGCAACCAGGTGGCATTTGCATTATCCTCTAATCAAACAGATACTAAGTATAAAATATGAATTGCCTCCTTGGATGACAATACTGCAAGTCGCAACTGTAAAAAATTGTAATGTTGACTTACATTTCATTAAATGATGAATTATTTGGAGGGTTAATCTGAGCTAATGACTCAAGCTTTCAACTAATTCATGGACTTATAATTATATCAATTTAATTGTTTATATTTTTTGCAGTTAGCATATATCTCCATGAGGGCAGACACAAGACTTCTGGTCTTCAGAGTTCTGAGTTCTTCAAACAGTCAAAATTATATTTGTAAATTGTAATTAACAATTTTTTTTTGTAA
>NW_021411004.1:0-234 GCF_001605985.2 Dendrobium catenatum | reverse complement strand
TTCGAGCTTCGTCTGGTTTCATTCGGCTTCAGACTTCGGGCTTCTGGGTCTAGCGTCGCTTCTTCGGCTCCTTCGTGTCTGTTCGACTACTCTCCGTTGACGACTTTCCCTTTCTGTCGGATCGGAAGTTACGACGTTTGGATCGGGAAGCTTCCGTCGGCAGGGGAGCTTCGTCTGCGGCGTCCGTCCTTATCAATGCTTCGAGCTTCTGTCAGCAGGGCTTCATTGCTTCAC
>NW_021411003.1:0-370 GCF_001605985.2 Dendrobium catenatum | reverse complement strand
GTATGGAAGATGGATGTTCTTCTCCAATCATCACTCGATTTAGGTTGGGACAGTGCACATCTAACGACTTGCAGGGTGATAGGTTCATCCTCCATAAAAGAATCTTCCTCTTCATCGATATGATGAACTAAGTCAGTCTCGGATTCGTCCTCATCGTCATCAACCTCTTCTATTATGGTGACCTTATACGGACTGGAACATTGCGAGGCGATGTGCCCGTATCCATGACACCTATAGCATTTGGTTCTCGAATTGGGTCTGGGAGTGTCTCGTTCGGGTGCTTTACCTTTAAGGTCCAGATGATGAGGGGCTGAACTAGCAGCGGGTCGGCTACCGGTCGAGTTTGTGGGTCGGCTTTGAGGCTGACTGG
>NW_021411002.1:0-567 GCF_001605985.2 Dendrobium catenatum | reverse complement strand
ATCTAGACTAACCGCCGGAAAAAACCGCCGGTTTTCAACGTTTTTCCTGTAGTGTGTATGAAAAATTGCTTTTGTATATTTTGATGTAAAATATCATACCTTTGTCGATCGATAGCAAGCCTGCAGCTCTATGCCATTTTCTGCAGCTTACAGTGAGGATACGCTTATGCTCATCTTTTGCAACTTGTAGAAATAGCTATGAATACATGTCATTAGAATCTAATAAAGAAATTTGTGAAAGGGGAAGAACCGTGGGAGCATAGGCTATAATGAATGCACCATTAGAAACTTGTTTTTCCATTTTTTCAAAAGCTTCCTTGTAACCTTCTATTAATCGATAAGCGCTACTTCGATTTGGGATTTCTCCCCACGCAACATAAGGAGTTACACCAAATGCATACATGCGAACTCTTCCGATCTTGTCATTTCCAAGAACCTTTGAGAAAATATCATCTCTTCCAACATCTTCTGTTTGAGATGTTTGACTTCTTATTTCTTTCATTTTTTCCTAAATATAATGAATATTAACTCTTTCATGTAAATTTTTGTATACTTTATAATTAATTT
>NW_021411001.1:0-665 GCF_001605985.2 Dendrobium catenatum | reverse complement strand
GTTTTTTCTTCTACAGCAGTAGATATTTACGTCTTTCTTTCGCGGGTATCAATTTGGAAAAAAAAGGGCGGCAAATGCTTAAAAGTTCAAATGAACTGAGTTATCGGGTCGGGTCGCTCACTCTGACAAGACAAAGCAAATATATTAAATTAAAAAAACGCCTAACAGATGTCGCATTTCTATTGGCGACCGAACGCAGAGATGGGTTCGGTCACCTGACCCAATAATTTGCCCTACCCTTGGGCAAATTACCGGCAAATTATTGCATCCGGTCACCGAAGGGAGAGATAGGTCCGGATATTAATAAAATATTATTTTAAATTAAGCACAGGTAAAGTGTAGGTAAAGCGCAGGTAAAGCGTAATTAAAGCGCAAGCAAAGCGTAACTAAAGCGCAAGTCAAAAGCGCAATTAAAGCGCAGGTAAAGCGCAACTAAAGCGCAAGTCAAAAGCGCAGTCAAAAACGCAGGTGACGCGGCAAATTTTTATTGGATGTCCGAACTTATTTTCCGCGACCGGTGACCAGATGCAATAATTTTCCCTACCACCCTTGTTGTTTCCAGCCCTCAACTGAACGGCAAATTATTGCATCCCGTCACAGGAAGCGGAGAATAGGTTCGGACATCCAATAAAAATTTACCATGTCACCTGCGCTTTTGACTTGCG
>NW_021411000.1:0-209 GCF_001605985.2 Dendrobium catenatum | reverse complement strand
CCATCATCGGGGTGAAGTTAAGGTTGCTTGTATTTTTATAGAATTTTGGGAGGCATTTTATACTTAAAGTCATGTCAACTCCGGTTCTTTCTTGGAGGAGGATGAAACTTGAATATAGACCCGCGCAGCATTCTAGAATCGTTGGATTTGGAACTTTAGATGTGACGATTGGAGCACATGCGGGTTATAGTATTTGACCCTGCGCAGTA
>NW_021410999.1:0-406 GCF_001605985.2 Dendrobium catenatum | reverse complement strand
AGTGCACTCTACACTACTAAAGTGACTACAATGTTATCAAATAATTCTACAAAAATGCTCTTATGTCTATTAAAATAATTTTTTTCTTAGTGTTTTATTATTTGCCAAACTATTTATTTCCAAATTTTACCATATTACTAGAGATTATATATAACAATATTCTGAAGATTTAGTTGAACTAAAGTACTAAATTTTTGAACTGATAAAAATTGCTACTTTTTAAAATTCCCTAGCAAAAAATCTCAAGTAAATACTCAAAATGACTCAAAAGTTTATGCAAATGAGATTTACCAGAATCCTTGAAAACCATGTTTTTGTTAAACTATATTATCAATTTGATTAGAAAAAAAACAAAACTCTAAATAATTAAAAAATAATATAGGATAATATGACCTTCCCTGACTCG
>NW_021410998.1:0-331 GCF_001605985.2 Dendrobium catenatum | reverse complement strand
TTTCCTACCACGTTTACCATGACCCTTAGTGAAGCTCAAGTCATGGTCTTCTCTAGCATAACATTTCGCCAAAATATCAACTTCTGTATCAGTAAAAGCATCACAATGATAATGATCAGATAAAAGAATGGAACTATCATTTATGTTACCAGAAGGTCCCGTAGGAAGAGGTTGCTCAAAATCCATAAAAAAACACCATCTTCTATAGTAGTTAAATTCCACTCAATGACATCACTTAAATTCTTCCCACTCTCGATTTGGACCAAAACAGGACTCACTTGAAGAGCCAAATCATCCACCGGCACTTAAGGTTCCTCTCTAACATGAATAA
>NW_021410997.1:0-1206 GCF_001605985.2 Dendrobium catenatum | reverse complement strand
AGTAAGTTGTCCCAAATGAAACCTTAATCAATTTTTAAGCATTCTATAAATTATCTGTCATTGTCCCCTTAATTAATTGCCACAGTGGCCACTTACTGCTGCCTTCTATTTGATGTCGGCTATTGACATCATTGATCTTTGCACTTTATTTACTTTACTTCGCTATATATAAAAAACTCATTTATTTATTTTATAATCATCCAAATAATTTCAAATATCTCAAATATATTATACTTTTTTTTCATTGTATTGAAATTTATTTCATATTTCTTTTTCCTTCAACCGAACAACCCCTTAAAGTAGAAGAATAAGGCTTCAGAACAATTTTTTGCCATTGATTCTTTTGTGATTGATCCGGATCTATAGTTGTACTTTCTTTAGGTTTGTAGTTCCTTAGCTGCATTCTATCCCTTTAGTTCTATTGTTCTATAAATAGAGATGGTTGTAATAAGTTTTGGATTCAAGCCAAGACACAACTCTCATTGGTCTGTTGGTTTGGAGCTTAGGCTACCAACTAAGAGGTCTTGGGTTCGAGTATTGTGTATACGATGTGTGCATGAATCTGCCTTAATTGTCCTAAATGTCCCAAAAAAAAAAAAATTCAAGCCAAGCAATAAGAGTTCATCATTATGATTTGCTCTCTCTCCACCCACCGCTCTCTTTCATCCAAGAAGTTCAAAAGGAACTTTTTCTTTCTTCAAGATCCAATAGCTTTTTCATTGCTTTCAAGAAATTTTCGTGCTAGAAAGTTATTGTATAAAGCAGTAAGAAAACCGTTCCAAATAAAGCCTAAAAGAAAGAATTTGTAGCTTATTGATTTGTTATGAAATCTTGGAGGAAGCTTGAGCCCTCCTTGAGCTTCTTGGAAGAGAGAGGGAAGTGAGGGAGAGAACTTGTAGGGAATGGAGCTTTATTTTTTCATAATGGAGCTCACAAATAGTCTCCCTTACAACAACCTACAATGCATATATATATAGACATTTACATTATGTGAGATGTCTTGCAAATCAACCTAATCTAAAAAGGACCAATGCACAACAATCTCCACATTGGTCGGATTTTATGATAAAAAAACCACCTATGTGCCTCTTGCGATCTAATTGGCTCTATGCACTAACTCTACGAGCAAATCTACTGAATCGAGCCCAATCCCATTTGCGTTCAGCCTCCATAGTATTTTCCAATCAACGACTCCAACTCATGCTC
>NW_021410996.1:0-628 GCF_001605985.2 Dendrobium catenatum | reverse complement strand
GCTGCCAAGATGAAGCGGTGTCCTGCTGATGACGACGAATCTATTGGCCCAATAACATCAATACCCCAGCATTCGAATGGCCAGGACGCTATTGTAGGGTGCAGTGGATTAGGCGGTTGATGTATAACATCGCCGTGAATCTGGCACTCGTGGCACCTTTTAGCATGATTGATACAATCTCTGACCATGGTCGGCCAATTGTAGCCCATTCTTTTGATTTTAACTGCCATCTTGGGACCTGATTGGTGTGCTCCACAGAGTCCATGAACTTCTGCTATCACTTTATCAGCTTCTTGAGTCCCTAGGCACCTTAGCCACATTTGATCGAAAGCGCGTCGATACAATGTGTTATTGACAAAAGCATATCGTAGTGCTCTTTTCCTGATTTGAGCAGCTAGTGATTTATCTGTTGGTAGTCTACCTTCCTTGAAATAATCAACGAAAGGTTGCCTCCAGTCATCTTCTTCTTCGACATCTAGGCAGTGCCACCATGATTCTGAAGCTTGACTGGCTTTGCGTCTTTTCTTAGGAACTTGCTGCTCTTCAGACTTATCTTCAGGATCAACTGACTGGGGAGATTGAGGATCAACAGGAGTTGTATCCTGCTGGCTTGAATTTGGTATTCCCT
>NW_021410995.1:0-289 GCF_001605985.2 Dendrobium catenatum | reverse complement strand
GATTCTGGTAGTCCTATGTGTTATCCTCCCGTGGTTAGACCCCCTGCTCTTGAGTTTGATTCTAGTGAATGCCCTCAAGCTGTTTGTGAAAATGCCTCAGGGGTTTTGGTCGGTTCCGTTCAACTTCAGCAAACTTCTTGGGCTAAATCCGTGCCATTGAGAGGTCCCCCGACTGGTCTGTTTGCTTGGAACAAGTTGCAATGTGTTCCCTTGTCTATACTCAGCAAATAAGTCTTCCTTGGAAAGGATGGAAAGTCGATGGATCCGAAGATTGAAGCCATTAGAAGTA
>NW_021410994.1:0-424 GCF_001605985.2 Dendrobium catenatum | reverse complement strand
ATTTTTAATGAATTATTAGGGGCAAAAAGGTAAATTCTACCTAAAGTCAAATTTAGGGTCCGCCTAAAGTCCAACTAAGAAGCCTTAATTATCTAAGGTCAAAGATCAGATTCTAGTCAGTTCAAGGTATTATGGGAAATTTTCTGACCTGAGGTGTATTTATTGTAATTTTTGGAAGGTCTCGAGGCCTTATTTACCGAGTTAATTAGGGTTGGTTAATTAAGGGGTCTAAAGACTCCTAAAAATTCCTAGAAAATTATGATAAGCTTATGATATCACTAAGTTTAAGTATTGAGGTTTTCATGTCAATCAGGGTTCTATCCTAGCTCCTAGAAAACTTCTAAGTTCGCTAGACGAATCCTTAATTATTGTCCTTAGTATGTCACCACGTTATATGGGTTTAAAGTGATGTTTTGTCTAACCC
>NW_021410993.1:0-237 GCF_001605985.2 Dendrobium catenatum | reverse complement strand
TAATGACCTTGATACTTATAATATTAAGTAGATTTGATGAATGATGTGCAATATCTTCAAGCAGAACAAGCAAACATATGACATTTGCTATCATAATTGTAACCTTCTCATATGTTCTGGTCAAGGTGTGTTAGGATGATTATTCTAAGGAAATAATGATGTTTAAGAAATTTCAGGAAAAAAGAAACACAATAAAACCATTATTTCTTATCCATGATGACCCTTTGTCTCCTTTTT
>NW_021410992.1:0-278 GCF_001605985.2 Dendrobium catenatum | reverse complement strand
TCTTCTAACTCCATTTCAATAGTAGAGGTTGTAGCTATCATCTCCTCAATTTCAACAGGCCTACAACTTGACATCTTATCCTCTTGATGTGTAGTTACTACAATGTATTGTTGATCAATTATTCCCCGTGCTTTTGTTTTTATGACAGCTAGCCAATCTTGTTTGTCTCTACGACCACTGGGATAATTGTTGAAATAAACTTGAATAGCTTGACTTGCTAATACAAATGGATCAAACTTCCCGTATCTTCTACTCTGTTTTACATCTACTAAACCATA
>NW_021410991.1:0-260 GCF_001605985.2 Dendrobium catenatum | reverse complement strand
GAGCTGCTAAAACTGGTGGGTTGGAAAGATATTGCTTTATATTATCGAAAGCATTTTGGCACTTCTCGTCCCATACGAACTTAGCATCTTTCTTCGCAAGGACAGAAAAGGGTTGACATCTCCCGGAAAGATTAGAAATAAACCTTCTTATATACGCCAATCTTCCTTGTAGAGACCTTAACTGGGTAAGGCTCTTAGGATATGGCATATCTAAGATGGCTTTGATTTTAGCAGGATCGATCTCGATTCCGCGATGCCTC
>NW_021410990.1:0-289 GCF_001605985.2 Dendrobium catenatum | reverse complement strand
CCCTACCAAGTGCATGCAAAGAAGTGACAATTTATGTGAATCTTGTGTACATGTCAGAGTTAGATTCATTAGGTTTCATGCGAAATATTTCATAGTCATGTAACAAGATATTGAGTCTTGATTGCTTAACCTCATTTGTCCCTTCATAAGTTATACAAAGTCTATCCTATATGTCCTTTCCACTTTTACAAGTAGAAACCCGCATGAAGTCTTTAGATTTTAAAGCACAAAAGAAACTATTTAGATATTTGACATTTAATTGTGCTAAGTCATGTTCTTCTATAGTCCA
>NW_021410989.1:0-245 GCF_001605985.2 Dendrobium catenatum | reverse complement strand
CCTAGCTAGGGAGCTCGGGATAGAGAGATTACCGCAAAGAAGGCCTCAACGAATGAGCTTCTCTATCAGGAAGCTTCAGGGGACGGTGGCGAACAGTTCTCCTTCAGACGTCGGGACCGGAGGACTGCCGGAGGTACGACTTCGAGCGGGACGCCGAAGGCTTTCACGGGCGCTTGCTCAAAATTTGTGAGAAAATTCATGATCATAAAAAAAACTTAAAAAGACTCATGCTAGTTTAAAGTTGG
>NW_021410988.1:0-284 GCF_001605985.2 Dendrobium catenatum | reverse complement strand
AGACATATTCTTTCTAAATATCTTATGGGACTATGGTTGTTTCGTGATGATTCATCTCGCTCACATGGTATCTATCTTTTGAAATATATATCATATAATACACATCAATGTCGAAAACAAGATTCCATGCAAGATCTTCTCTACAATCATATGTCGAAATGGACTTCATTGTCATTTATTCTCTATGAAGATTTATCCTGTGGAACTTTGCTTTTGGAAGGAGATAACCTATGGTTACATGAGGAAGAAGTGAAAATAAGGTTTTGTAGCGATGTTTGCAAATG
>NW_021410987.1:0-304 GCF_001605985.2 Dendrobium catenatum | reverse complement strand
GGGAGAGAGAAAGAGAGAGTGAGTGAAAGAGAGAGAGAGAGAGAGAGAGAGAGAGAGAGAGCAAGAGAAAGTAAAAGAGAACAAGAGAGAGCATGGGAGAGAAAGTGCAAGAGGGGGAGAGAGCAAGGGAGAAAGAAAGAGAGAGAGGGGGAGAAAGAGAGAGAGATAGAGAGAGAGAGAGAGCAAAAAGGAGCATGGGAGAGAGCAAGGGAGTGCAAGAAGGAGCAAGGGAGAGAGCAAGAGAGTGCAAGAGAGAGAGAGAGATAGAGAGAGAGATAGAGAGAGAGGGAGAGAGAGGGGGAGA
>NW_021410986.1:0-260 GCF_001605985.2 Dendrobium catenatum | reverse complement strand
TGAAGGAGGAAAGGAGCGCTTGGGAACTCAGCCGAAGGTCCAGGTGGGGTCGGTCGCGGCTGTCGCGCGCGAGGGGGAGATCGGACGGAGCTTCCGAGCGCAAGGAGTGCGGACGGGGCTGTCGCGTGGGCTGGAGTTCCGCCTGGTGGAGTCGCACGAAGGAGCCGCACGCAGTAGAACAATCGCCTGGAGGAGTCGCACGAAGGGAGCTCTCCGCCTCTTCTCTCTCACTCGCTCTCTTTGTGTGTCGGGACAGGGAA
>NW_021410985.1:0-1185 GCF_001605985.2 Dendrobium catenatum | reverse complement strand
CTTAAAAATTAGGGAAAATGCCCTTAAACAACTTAAATTGAAGAGATAAAATTTGGACATGTCAAAAACATGTCCAATTTCAATCTCCCAAAATTCCAGACCTGGTGGACATGTATTTAAAACGTAATCAAAGAAATTCATAAAATGCTCAAATTGAAATTAAACCTAAGTTTGATCTAACCAGGGTCTGGAACCATAGGGCTTTTGTAGTGCTCCCTGAGACCTTTCTAATGAGCTTAAAAACACCTAATTTGGATAAGTGTGTAGGGAGTTATAAATTTTTGAAGATCCCTTGAATTTTTGGATTTATTAATCTGGCAATTACACAGTCAGCATCCATTACCACGCGTCGCACGTCGATTCGCCAGGCAATGATTGGCGCTAACGGTTAAAGGCCGGGTTAATGATAGCCGTTGGATGGCGGATTGAACGGCTGAGATTAACAGCGCTCCGATACTGCGGGATTTAATCCGAGCCATTGATAAAGTTCAACGGCTGGGATTTTGTCTTCAACCTCTCGCTCGTATCCGAGACCGCAGGGCTTCTCCGGCTTGATCCGGGTGATCCCACCGGCGAACTCCGATGAAATTTCGCAGGGAGGATCAAGATGGTGGGAACCTTCAATACAACGGTGAAAATTCGTTGGGGTGAAGGTTTCCTTCACACTTGACCAAACTACCTAGCTAGGGAGCTCGGGATGGAGAGATTATCGTAGAGAAGGCCTCAACGAATGAGCTTCTCTATCAGGAAGCTTCAGGGGACGGGGGAGAATAGTTCTCCTTCAGGATTCGAGATTGGAGGATGGCCGGAGGTGCGACTTCGAGCGGGACGCCAAGAGCTCTCACGGGCGTTTGCTCTAACGGAAGGAGGGATCGATCTCTACGCTCGAAGGAAGCTTCTGGGAGTTCAAAGGAGCTCTGGGAATTGAATCAGAGTAAATGCTAATGCCTCGTGAGGTCTGGCGAGCTCAGGGGTATTCAGCCACCCTTCGGGAGCTTGGACGGCCGGGATTTAACTGGGGAAGGCTCGGATCGCTGCCAGGTGGATGATGGCGACGTCCAGGGGGGATCGTGGAGATCAAACCGGTGGGCGGCATCCTTGAGCCAGGAATTTTCTGGGGAGACCACTGGAACTCAAATTCCATTGGATTCGACCGCCGCCGGCCATGGTATAGGTTGGGTTGAC
>NW_021410984.1:0-1445 GCF_001605985.2 Dendrobium catenatum | reverse complement strand
TTACGCGACATCCTACTCGGTTCTTTCTCTCACAACAGAAGTTTGCTTCCCAAATTATTCAACAAGCCAACCTATCCAAGTGCAAACCGTTGGCTAATCCAACCTTCACTAAATTGCCGGAAGACATGCACAACCAAATCAGTGACATCAACCTCTACCATAGTATAACAGGCTCATTACAATATCTTACAATAACTCGTCCCGACATTGCATTCAGCGTCAATCAGCTATCACAACATATGCATGAGCCGCAATCACAACACTTATACATGCTCAAATGTCTTCTACGATATATTCGAGGTACGATTGACTTCGGAATCCCGATTATAAAATCTAACTTAATTCTTACTGCCTTTTTAGACGCTGATTGGGCTGGCCATCCAATTTCTCGGAAATCGACAACTGGATACTGCTCATTTCTTGGAGATACAATCATCTCATGGAAAGTCCAAAACCAGCAAACGGTGGCTCGATCCTCGATCGAATTTGAGTACAAGGCTATGGCGGCACTGACGGCGGACATCATTTGGATTCGGAGACTTCATCAAGAATTCAGCATCAATCAAGATACACTGACCAATATATTTTGCGATAATACTTCAGCTATCGCTTTGGCTAATAACCTTATCTTTCATGCACAAACAAAACACATTGAAATCGATCACAGATTCATAAGAGATCACATTCACCGCAATCATGTTTGCATCCGGCCAATAAACACAGTTGATCAAGTTGCAGACATCCTAACTAAATCCCTATCCACCAAGCGCTTTCAGCTGTTACGCAACAAACTAATGGTCATTCAAGACCCATTAGTTTGCGGGGGAGTATTAGAAGCAACAGGTTTAACATAAACCCACTTCGATTTACACCTAAGGCTGATGACATGGCAGCACAAGAGTGGACTGGATCTCATGTACCGTAACGTGTCAGTTGGAGTCTTGTGTTCTTGCTTTATGTCAGGTCTATTTAAGGACCACATGATGAGCTCATTGTATTACACTTAATATAATGAATTACTTTACATTTACACGTTGTACTCTTCTTGCTCCTCTCTACAAGAACC
Source organism: Dendrobium catenatum (assembly GCF_001605985.2). Classification (NCBI taxonomy): domain Eukaryota; kingdom Viridiplantae; phylum Streptophyta; class Magnoliopsida; order Asparagales; family Orchidaceae; genus Dendrobium; species Dendrobium catenatum. The sequence continues at coordinate 379 of NW_021410984.1, read as the reverse complement.
TTTAAAACTAACTACTATCGCTAGACATATGCAATCACCAATAACATTGCCAAACTTTTATCATAAATTATAATCACTTAATTATAAATGTCTAAGATTGTTGAAGGGCTTTAACTGTCTACTATTGAATACGTAATTTATATAAGGAAATAGGGCGTAGTAGATCATCATTTAATTTTTCCCGTATTGAATTCATCAAATCTCCAAAAAATGTCCCAATAGGGGAAACTTATTGCTAACATAAAAAATTAGTCTTTCTATTAAATTTCATTCATTTCTATATTCCAATTTATGGACTTATTTAGGATGATTGCAACATTTTATAAAGATGGTTATGAAGTTGTTAGAGGAAAAGAAGCTTTTTAGAAATTTGTTTTGG
>NW_021410983.1:0-980 GCF_001605985.2 Dendrobium catenatum | reverse complement strand
ACCTCCACTTCACCTACTCCCATATCCTCCTCTCCCATAGAAATGACCAGCATGCAGCAAGCTTAAATGCACTGAAGAAACAAAAGAAACAAACAGAATTGCAGCCAAAAGAATCTGAAGGGCAGCAGCACAGGCAGCAAATAGCACAGAGCATACAAAATAGAGAACAGCCGCAGCAGAACAAACATTTGAGCGCTGGAGAGAGCTATCAAGAATTCTGCTTGGAAGATATCCTGCTAGAATATCCATCAATGAGAGAAAAAAACCTACACGGACTTCTCACTGATGTCCAGAGGCCACAAGGGATGCTGGAAGATGTTGTCCCCTTGATGGTGAGGAAGCCTTGCAGCTCAGCCACACCTTCAAACGAGCCTTCCTATTTCTCTCAAGAATCTTCCCCTTCACACCACTCTTCCCTCTTCATCTCACCGAGTAGCTCCCAAATAGATAAGGGTATACTTTCAAGCATTCTGTGAGAGACAAAGTTGTCGGGAAAACTTACAAGAGTGCACAACATAGAATAAAGATCTGGCTTTGGATGTTATTTTCTGCTATGTATAGTCCTCGATTACAAGCATTACTTGCTTCAACAAAAAATCCATGGAGCAAGTAGATACATAAATTATAAGAAATTTCATGTATAGTAAACCTGTTTTCAAATGGAACAACTAACACTTCTCAAATCTCAATTAGGTATAATTAGATTGTAACATAAAATAAGACTTAGAACTAATATAATGAAAATATAGGAAATCCCGCATATGACAATAAAATTATGAGACAATAAACCCTAACTAGAATCACTCATTTGACATCTGTCTTAATTGAAGTTCGCAGGTTTCGTGATAAGGCATCCAGCCACTGCATAAAACAATGATTGACATGAAATCGATGGCTGCTAGCTTGCTGGGAACTGATAAGATATAAGCAACAGGAGTTATTCAAGGAGCGGTTTAATTGAAAGAATTAGCAGAGGGAGC
>NW_021410982.1:0-278 GCF_001605985.2 Dendrobium catenatum | reverse complement strand
AATAGTGTCAAAGGAAACTTTAATAAATTTAGATGTCATTCTTTTGCTTATGTTATGGTGGCGCTTTTATTTTATCCTTAGAAAGTTCTTGAACTGTTGAGACATCAAGGCTATTTTATCTTTTTCGTGAGCTCCAGAGCTATTGCTATCATGCATGCTATTTTTTAAGCCTCCTATTTAAATCATGCATTTTTTGAAATTGAAAGTAACTCATCATAAGACATCTCGCATACCTCTTCCAGATCAGAGTTAACAAATATATCATTTACTATTAAAAA
>NW_021410981.1:0-200 GCF_001605985.2 Dendrobium catenatum | reverse complement strand
TCTAGGCAGCGATATTCCTTATGAGATGAGGAATAGCCAATGAAAAGACAAGGGGACGACCTTGGTTGAAGTTTATTTTGGGAGAGAGGTCTAAGCCACGGATAGCAAAGACAACCAAAGGTTTTGAGGTGAGTATAAGAAGGTTGATGGTGATGGAGTCGGAGATAAGGATTGTCTAACTGAAGAGCTTTAGATGGAAG
>NW_021410980.1:0-1249 GCF_001605985.2 Dendrobium catenatum | reverse complement strand
TCTTGAGGTGGTACTCACGACATTATTGGAGCATCAGTTATATGCCAACCAGAAGAAGTGTTCTTTCGCTCAGAAGGAGGTGGAGTATCTGGGACACATCATTTCAGAGAGTGGGGTGGCAGCTGACCCCACCAAGATAGAGGCCATGGTAAATTGCCTACACCAAAATCCCTTAAAGGACTAAGGGGATTTTTGGGAATGACTGGCTACTACAGGAGGTTCATCAAGGGCTATGGTTCCATAGCAAGCCCTTTGACTGATCAGCTAAAGAAGGACAACTTTCAGTGGGGAGAGAAGGCAGAGGAAGCCATGAAGACTCTGAAGGAAGCCATGACTAGTGCCCCGGTTTTGGCTCTTTCGAATTTCACCCATCAATTTGTGGTTGAGACTGACGCTTCAGGAGTGGGCTTGGGAGCAGTGCTCATGCAGAATCATAGGCCGATTGCTTTCTTCAGCAGGATCTTATCACCTAGAGCGAGGTTGAAGTCAGTTTATGAGCGGGAACTGATGGCCATTGTGTTGGCCATTCAAAAATGGCGGCCTTATCTATTGGGGCAACGATTCATAATTCGTACTGATCAGCGGAGTCTCAAGTACTCACTAGAGCAGAGATTGGTGGCAGAAGAGCATCAGAGGTGGCTAGCCAAACTTTTGGGATATGAGTTTGAGATTCAGTACAAGCCAGGGGTTCAAAACAAGGCGGCAGATGCTCTTTCTCGTGTGGAGTGTTCGCAGCTGATGGCACTATCTGTACCACAATTGGTAGATTGGGGTGAAATGGTGAAGGAAAATCAACAGGTAGAGGAGCTAGAGAGAATTCGGGCGGCTATCCAGAAGGGTGGAGGGTTCAAAGGGTATCACCCGGAGAACTCTCTTTTGTTGTACAAGGGGAGGTTGGTACTACATCATGACTCCACATTTGTCCCCATTCTGCTACGGGAGTACCACGGTAGACGTATTGGTGGACATTCAGGGGTGGAGAAGACCTATCGGAGGGTGAAAGCCGAATTTTTTTGGAAAGGGTTAAGAGGTGATGTCGAAGACATGGTAAGCAAATGTGATATTTGCTAACGGAACAAGTATCAAGCCTGTGCCCCTAGTGGTTTGCTGCAGCCCTTGGTGCTTCCAAACAAGATTTGGGAGGAAGTCACCATGGATTTCATTTAGGGATTACCCAAATCTGATGGGTATACGGTCATCATGGTGGTGGTCGACCGGTTGAGCAAGTATAGCCATTTCATTCCACTAT
>NW_021410979.1:0-508 GCF_001605985.2 Dendrobium catenatum | reverse complement strand
CAAAAATTACAACATTTACCTTAACAAAGATGTAGCAAAAAATTATCAGAAAAAAAAAATCTCAATAAACAAACATTTTCTGCTTGACAAATAAATGAAATAATATATGCTTGACTTTTTCGAAAAATCACCGAAGGTACATAACTGGTTGAAATTATTTGAACATATTCTTATATTTTATATGCTTAACAAATAATATATTATATATGCTTGACTGCTTCAAAAAATAATGAAGAAAGTCACCGAAGGTAAGCAGGTAAATCATAAATGCTTCAGAAAAATTATTTGAATAACATATTTTTATAATGTTTATTGCCTGAACTCATAAGAAGAAGATTATTAGTATATTACCTGCCAATCTACCGTCCTTGTCCGCCTGTCGCAAGTCTTCGAAGTTCGATCCACGGTGAAGAAGAATGCATTGCAGCGACGCCGATGAGGCGATGATGAAGAAGAAAGCAACGGGTGAGAGCAACGGCGTTTCTTTTCCCCTCTCAAACCCGCTTCG
>NW_021410978.1:0-451 GCF_001605985.2 Dendrobium catenatum | reverse complement strand
ATTTTTGTCCTTAAGTGTCGCTAATGTTGTAGGGCTAGAAAAAGAACAGTATTTTCTAATTCCTAAGACTTCTATACGGATGTCATAGGGTTTAAGGGATCTAATAAAGTAAAACAAGAGCAACCCTAAATATGATTGAAGTTTCTACAAGGCCCTAAGGGTGGGAGTCGTACAATCAATCTAGACCCCTAAAGGTTTTTCTAAGTTTTAGAAAGCTTACAGCGCCGGGGGCTATGACCCGGTGGTTCCGCCCGTAGCGCCCCTACTAGATGAGTAGGGACGACTGATGCTTGGATCCAGTTGTCCCAGCTCCCACTCCAAGTACTCTTTATCCATTGCTTTCTAAAAGGGTACCTCGCAACATAGAAGAAAATAGGCATTAGAGCAGTTCTATAAATAAATAACAGTGTAAATAAATGAAAAATGTAATAAAACAAAACTAGAACGTACC
>NW_021410977.1:0-388 GCF_001605985.2 Dendrobium catenatum | reverse complement strand
TTTATTTAGGACGTCTTTCTTACTGTTTCTTAAATAATTTTTTTAGTACAAAAATTTAATTTTTTAACTAAAAAACTGCTTTAAGTAATAGTAAAAAAGTAAGTCGTATTTACAGGCAGCTTGAATTAATACTCTATTACAGTAAGCAGCAGAACTTGTGTCGTTCATACATAAATGTCTCCAGCTTCAGCAAGTAGCATGAAAGCATGCTGTATCCAGGTTGTATAACTCAACCCTATTGTAAATAAATTATAAATGTGAATTGTTCTTAGGTCTTTGTATAATAATAAATTATTTTTTAATTTATTATTAAAAAAATTGATGTTTTCATTAAAAAAAATTGAATGGAAACATTACATTTTAAATAATTATATCTATCATTTGAGAT
>NW_021410976.1:0-259 GCF_001605985.2 Dendrobium catenatum | reverse complement strand
CGCAGTGGATCGTCCTGTACGATCGTGGATCGTCCTGGAATATTTTACTTAAACGATCTGAAACGACCCTATTTGAATATGTGTACGAAGTGTCTTCGTACAGTTGATCGTTCTGTACGAACTAGGTTCGTCCAGTACGAACGGTTATTACAAGGTCGAATCTAGAAACTACTGAAAACTGTCCTAAGTCGATTAATCGTTTGGACGATAATTAATTTTGTGTGGACGAAAATTTTACAGAGAGCCAATCGTACTGTAC
>NW_021410975.1:0-560 GCF_001605985.2 Dendrobium catenatum | reverse complement strand
GATCAACCAAATCCGAGCCCAAATGAGTTCGAATCAAAGGCTCAAAGCGCTGTTAGAAGGTTCAAACTTCAATTTGAGTTACCAAACGGTCTCTGATTTTGACGATCTTATACTCGAATCGAACGACTCGACGAGACAAATCCAACGAAACCAAGATTGCTGAATTCCGACATCATTAAGGCCTTCAAATACCCAACAAACGGTGTATGATCAAAGGATTCGATATCAGCCGTCCATTCAAAACACTCACAATTCACCCCTGATCTCACACCTATTTACGGGCTATGCCACTCCAGAAAAAACTATAAATAGAGCCCTCATTCCACACCAAGGGGACTCAAGTGAAGAGAGAGAAGAAGAAGAGGAGAAATGGGAAAAGGAGATTTCTCACCTCCTCGACCACCATCGAAGCTCTTCTTGCCGCCTGAAGACGTCGGAACTCTGCCGGATATTTGGGAGAACGCTAAAATTCTGCCCAACATCCATGGGATGCTAAAATTCATCTCAATTTACAAGAGAGTTTCCTCCTGACGCTGAAACTCCGCCCAAGTGAAGCCGGA
>NW_021410974.1:0-323 GCF_001605985.2 Dendrobium catenatum | reverse complement strand
GATTTTTGATTAATTAGCCCCCTTTTTCTGCCCTGCACGAGTGTGGCCACCTGCAGAAAATTATATTAACAATCCAGATCGCTCCTAACCTATGGGTAATCTAATCGTTAATCAAATCACAACACAGAGTGCAGTAAAAATAAACAAACACACCAACATTTCACAACCAACATGTAATAAAACTCGAGAAAAAGCCCGTCACAGTGCAGTAAGGAAATAAACACCGGCCTAACCTAAAGCTAGAATCAGTTGTCCTAGCAAACAAATCTAAGTGTGTGTAATAGATTATGTGGTTTTGATATGTCCTAAATTAATTATTATTT
>NW_021410973.1:0-259 GCF_001605985.2 Dendrobium catenatum | reverse complement strand
CTTCAAAGCTTTATCAATAATAAAATGAAAATCTTGGTTAGCTAACCTTCTTAAAGTTAGAGTAACTCCAAGATAGGTTAATTGATTTACGGATTTAAAACCCAACAAACAGATGATGGCTTTCTTTCTCCTTCTTCTAACAAGTTTGCTGAAAATCATAGAAGATTTATTAGAGTTGATAGACAAACCTGTCCAACTGCAGAAATTATCCAAGATTTTTTAAATTTGTTTGGTAGCCTTCAATGTAGCTTCTGAAAAT
>NW_021410972.1:0-216 GCF_001605985.2 Dendrobium catenatum | reverse complement strand
TGGAAATCACTTGAAATTAGGTTCAGAGAGGTTAACGGTCATTTTGTTAGCCCTCACTTCTTGCAGATGCGATACCACGAGCTGAAACGCCACCGAGACGAGGGTTATTCACCACCAGATTTGGACTGTAGTCACCTTGATCATGAGCATGTCATTTTTTATCGTAGTTGGTGTTCGAGTCATGACAAATTCATTAAAAATTTTTATAAAGATCGG
>NW_021410971.1:0-224 GCF_001605985.2 Dendrobium catenatum | reverse complement strand
TGCCACTATCTACCATAGGAGACAAACTCCACATCTTATGTCAAGATCCTAACTATGACTGGGCTTTAACCAATCACTTTTTTGAGTAACACCAATGCTTCCTATCATGTTGGAGAGTTTAGCAACTTATTCAAATATGCTAACAGAATTAAATATGTCCTTAGCACCTCTGTTCTTTCAAAAGCTAGTGATCGTATTCATATCACTCCACTCCTTTTGATCAC
>NW_021410970.1:0-1036 GCF_001605985.2 Dendrobium catenatum | reverse complement strand
TATGCTTATTAAATGTGTATTTTTCGAGTGCTTTACAAGCTTGATGGATAAGAGTTGGATGTCAAAAGCAAAATGTAGTAGTGATTATATTGAAGGTGTAAATAATTTTTTAGAATTTGCAACACAAAGTCAAAGTTCAACACAAAAAATTTTATGTCCATGCAAAGTATGCATTAACAGATATTTTCATTATGTAAAAGAAGTCAAGTTGCATTTACTCTCCAAATGAATTTTCCCTGGATATGTTGTTTGGAATCGACATGGAGAGGAACATGCTTTTTTAGCTGAAGTTACAAGATCAGATACATGTAGTGATACTAGTAATGTTGTTGAAGTACAGAATTTTCTTTTAAGTTAAATGTAAATTGCTTGATTATTATTAGCTCATTCTCTTTAAATTATTTTTAGGATGGAAATGACAATTCATCTGATGCCTGACAGTCTGCTGATGAGCACTAGTATTAGATGTGATGCTATTGGTTATATGTATATCTTATGTAATTTTGAACATACTTTGTTTTGATTTTGAAATGTAAGATTGTTATTTTGTGCTCATTTTCTTTCTTGTTATATATAAGAAATAGTGTTCCCTAGTAATTTTTCTTGAGTTTAACTTGGCATTTAGTGATTTCTTTTTGTTGAAATACTCATAATTCTCAACGTTTTCAGTTTAAATTTTAATTCAGCTCAATACTCAGATTTATAGAAAATGATGAGCTGGTTTCATTTTCAAATGAGGAAGTGACTCAAATATATTGTTCTAGCTAGCTAGTCAGGTGATTCAAATATATTTTTATTCTCTTGTTGTTGTGAATCTCTATGATTTGTTATATTTATGTATGTGGCAATTATAACTTATTGTTGTGAATATCTATGATTTTCAACATTTTCTTGTTGTTGTGAATATCTATGATTTGTTATATTTCTCGAGTGGCAGCTATATTTATGTATGTGGCAGATTCAACTTATCTAGCTTTAGGGTGAACGGTCAGGTTTCTGGATTTAAAAAAAAAAAAAAAAAATCTGACCTATAGTG
>NW_021410969.1:0-260 GCF_001605985.2 Dendrobium catenatum | reverse complement strand
TGTTGTTTCATTCTCAGGTTTCATTTCAGATGAATCAATATCAGATTCTGCCCAGAACGCCTTTTGGATTCTCTTCTTGTCCTTCCTAAACTTAGGTTTCTCCTCAATCTTTTCTTTGCTTATGTTGTCTTGAAATGTCGAGCAATCAGTTCTCACATGTCTTGGTTTCCTGCATTTATAATAAACAACATCAGAAAATCCTTTAACCTGTTTATGATCCTTACCTTTCTCCAATTTTGATGATGCTTTTGTTTCTTCCT
>NW_021410968.1:0-318 GCF_001605985.2 Dendrobium catenatum | reverse complement strand
AGAGAGAGGAACTTATGAGTGGGAGTTTATGAGAGGGTTCACAAAGGTTGCTCCAAGCAAGGTTCCAAGTCATCTTCTCCGAACGTTGTCCCTTGTCCTTGGGGGTTCAAGGGAGGTCTACTTCAATAAACGATAAAGGTTATCTGCCTGCTTCAGAAGGAAGCAAAAGGAGTCAGGTTCTCCTCCTCACTGGTGTCGGTGGAAAGGAGGTTTTGTAAGGGCTTCTCCACCTTGCTGTGGGAGAAAAAGGAGAGTCACTGAGTTTAGTGCAATACTCAGAGGGCGCCTCTAGAGAATGGACATAGGTCGTTTTGACCA
>NW_021410967.1:0-567 GCF_001605985.2 Dendrobium catenatum | reverse complement strand
TCAACAAATGAGCTTTCACTTTATAATATGATCCTTTGTATGTTGCATTACACAAATTGCATTTGAATGCAATATTACCTCCCCCTTCTGATGTTTTACCTATTTTTGTAACATAACCCCATAGAGGTTTGTTATCTTCAATATTGGTTTCTGATGGACCATCATCAGAACTAATTCCTACTCCACTAGAGCTCATTATCCTACAAAGGATTTATACAAATTAAAACATATGAATTTGAAACATGAAAAAATTTAAGTGGAAGTGTAGATATGTTGCGACCCTGCCGGGGTTCGACCTCCCCGGTTAGGTCGCGGGGTCAAGGGGCAGCGCCCCTGCGGGGGTTTTAGGGGGCAGCGCCCCCGAAACAAATTTTTTTTAAACAAATTTTTTTTGTAAGAGTAATTTTGAAGTGCTGTTTATTTTTTAAGTTGTTTTTATGGAAAGATACCAAGCTGTACCGAGCATGTTTTAGCTTCTCGGTGCCGCTTGGTATCATTCGGTACCCCTCTATACCGAGCAATACCAAGCGGTACCGAGCAATACCGAGTTACAATACCGAGCGATAC
>NW_021410966.1:0-216 GCF_001605985.2 Dendrobium catenatum | reverse complement strand
CTTCCTTTATGTTTGAGTCATTGTAAGAGGCTATTTATAGCCCCCTTGTTCTTCTTTGCAAGTTAATGAATGAATGATTAATCAAAAACTTTGTTTCTCTTGTTTGAATTCTCTTGAGAGTTTGGAGTGAAATCCCTAGGAGAGGGAAGCTTATGCAATACCCACCAACCTAGACGAGTCGGGTTCGTGGTTCTATCTTCTATCTCCTTCCCTTTT
>NW_021410965.1:0-200 GCF_001605985.2 Dendrobium catenatum | reverse complement strand
AAATGGCTAAAGGCAAGAGATCATGACAAATTGTCAGTAGATCCTCTCGGCGACATGTTGATCAAAAATTTGCTTAGGTAGCTAATGAAGATGCATACAACAGATATAAGGAGGCTGGAATAACACCCTCTAAAATCATCAATCAGGAGGAACTCCACTTTCACGTATTACCCTTGTTCACCTATACCACTATGAATTTC
>NW_021410964.1:0-203 GCF_001605985.2 Dendrobium catenatum | reverse complement strand
AATATCAATTTTCAAAATCCTATTATGTTATTGAATCCATTGTAGAATATTGTGTCGTCCTCTCGAGATTGTACTTTATTTTCAATGTAGTATTCGATTACAAAATAGAAGAAAACAAAATCTGCGTGGTGATACACAATTTTTCTTCTCCACCCTATACAGAGTAGCAGTAGGAATTTGTTCCAGCAAGTGAAGTGTGTACT
>NW_021410963.1:0-362 GCF_001605985.2 Dendrobium catenatum | reverse complement strand
ATTACCACAGCTCGATTCCGTAGAATGAAAAAACTTAAATGATTTTAATTATCCATGACTACTATTTGTTTTTTATGCTTGTCATATGGAGAAAAATCGGGACCTGCGTCAACTAATCTCACAAGAGAATGAATTCCTTTGGTATTGCTTTGTAGGAATAAACTCTTTGTGGGACTTTTTAATCATCCATAGAGGTTCATGAAAACTTTACAATGCCTCAAATTGCTTTTGTAATTGATCAAAATGTCAATTTTCTTAATGGATGCAGGGATCAGCCTAGATGACGTGAATGCGAGAATATATGTTGTCGGGAGGATCCTCAGTTAGGAGCAATTATTAGGTCCTTTCACTGGATGTAGAAG
>NW_021410962.1:0-282 GCF_001605985.2 Dendrobium catenatum | reverse complement strand
TAAAAGGGAGAGTGTAAAGAAGATTTTCAAGTTTTTGATTAAGAAGAATATTCTGACATTTCCACCCAACAAAAGAGTAGAAGAGGAAGGGCAAACAGAGCATCCTTTGTACTGCCCATTTCATAAGCATATTGGTCATGTTATTGAAGATTGCTATGTGTTCAAGGATAAGGTGGAGAGCCTTATGGCTAGTGGTGAGATTCACTTGCAAGACAGCGATTTGGTGCATCCTCGAGGTAAGGTTGCTCAGATAGTTCAGATGATTACTAGCTCCAGTCAGTG
>NW_021410961.1:0-305 GCF_001605985.2 Dendrobium catenatum | reverse complement strand
CTGTCAAATCTGACTGTGGTGGTGAATACTATGGTAGATATGATGGATCAGGTGAACAACATCCAGGCCCCTTTACGAGATATTTAACAGAATGTGGCATCGTTCCTCAATACACTATGCCGGGGACTCCAAGTCAAAATGGTGTAGCTGAGAGACGAAATAGAATCTTAAAGGATATGGTTAGAAGTACGATTAGTCATTCTTGTTTACCAAAATCACTTTGGGGAGAAGCCTTAAAGACTACAGTTTATATTCTCAATAGAGTTCCAAGTAAAGCAGTAACTAAAACCCCATATGAGTTGTGG
>NW_021410960.1:0-282 GCF_001605985.2 Dendrobium catenatum | reverse complement strand
TTAAATTTTTCATTTATACTTTTTCGAAACAATGTTTTCTTAAATTTTTCATTTATACTTTTTCCTTTTCCCATTTGATTTACGTAGGAGCACCGTCTTAAAGTACCCAAAGGTACAACCTTTTCCAATTGATTTCATTTTCCCCTTTTCCATAGAAATTTCCTTTTCCTTTTTCGTGCACGAGTACGGCGTCCCCAGCCAGTACCATGAGGGGGTGACTCCTGTTATTTTCAATATCCTTTTCCTTTGTTCTCTTTTTCTTTTCTTTTTCTCATTTTCATC
>NW_021410959.1:0-300 GCF_001605985.2 Dendrobium catenatum | reverse complement strand
AGTGGGAAAATCGAACATGGAAAGAATGAATGTTCTTAAACAGCAATGGAGCACAAGTCTATGCTAATGAAACCGGTTATGTTAGAAGCCATTAGTGTGGAGGATAAAGGAACAGCTGATGTTAATCGGAACCTGGAGGCAGTTGATACAACTGATAAAAATTCATATGGTCCATGGATGCTGGTAAAGTATGGGAAGAAGAAAAACTATGACAATGTGGCCAGAAAAATAATCTCTCGGGTGAAGACCAACTGGATACCAGTAAAACAGAGGAAAAATGAAAGTGTTGTATCACAGGAG
>NW_021410958.1:0-244 GCF_001605985.2 Dendrobium catenatum | reverse complement strand
ATCTCGCACTCAACCTAGTATAACATGTTTGGAAAATTGGTTATATTGAGTTGGATCATGACACCTACAACCTGGACTTTAACTTTATCTGCTCTTGTCTATTCAGTACGGGTTTCACCCTTCCTTTAAATGACATCTAAACCATGTAAGATGAGAAAACACTTGCTTAGTAGGCTAAACGAACTTACCAAGGAATTTAATATTCACTAATTAAAGTAAAATGCATAAGAGTTAAATTTTTATA
>NW_021410957.1:0-282 GCF_001605985.2 Dendrobium catenatum | reverse complement strand
ATCCCAACCGGAGCTTTCAAGCACGACTGACTACTCCTATCTCCGGAGAGAATAACAGGTCTACGCGATGCTTAGGGGGCAAGCGGTCGAATCCGGGTTTTGAATGTTGAATTGAATGAAAGAAGCTTTGCTTCAATATTCTATATGTGATCTTCGCTTCGTGTTGCTGACGTGTCTTTTGCTTGGGATGAGTGCGTGGTGGGCCTTGCTTCCGGAACCACTGTTGACGCAACCTGTTCGTGTTTTGCAGACTACGCACAGGCGCTCAAAAAGGAAAAAGTC
>NW_021410956.1:0-221 GCF_001605985.2 Dendrobium catenatum | reverse complement strand
AGATTTTATGAATCCCACTCTGATACCACTTGAAAGTGCTCTAATACCACTTGAAAGTTCATTAGGGATGTCAAGCCCTTATGAACTAGCCCAAGGCTAACCAAGAGGGGGGTGAATTGGTATTTTAAAACATTTTTACCAAAAAAGAAAAATCTTTTTATATCTTGTAGCAGGAACAAAATAAATCAATAATAAAAACATTAATTAAAGATTTCACCCAA
>NW_021410955.1:0-235 GCF_001605985.2 Dendrobium catenatum | reverse complement strand
ATTCCCTCCAAATTTACTAAATCTAAGATTAATTTCAAATTTGAGTAAATCCCTTGTTCCACACATCCAGCCTAACATCCCTCTCCCAATCCACCCGCCCCCCTCTCCCACCTTGGCCGGCCTTTCAGGCTTATGTTTTCTTCATTGGCTTGCACTTTAGGAAGACTACACTTGATGTCCTGCTTGCCGAACACTCCTATTTTGCTGTCCAGAGAGTTCATGGCTGCTGTCCTGA
>NW_021410954.1:0-213 GCF_001605985.2 Dendrobium catenatum | reverse complement strand
ACTGCACCCAATCCATATCCCGATGCATCGGTCTCCACAATGAATGTTTGAGTAAAATCCGGCAAAGCTAGGACCGGCACTGTAGTCATTGCCTTCTTCAGGCCCTCGAACGCGGATGTGGCTGCTTCCCCCCACAGGAAACCATCCTTCTTCAATTGCTCTGTAAGTGGCCATGCTATGGTGCTATATCCCTTTACAAATCTTCTGTAATAC
>NW_021410953.1:0-224 GCF_001605985.2 Dendrobium catenatum | reverse complement strand
ATTCTTCTCATGTGGTTTCAACTGTCTAGAAGCATAAGCAATTACCCTTCCATTCTGCATCAGCACACAACCTAGTCCTTTCAGTGAAGCATCACTGAACACCTGAAAACCTTCCGTACCTGACGGAAGTGCTAACACTGGAGCTGAAGTCAGATAATCCTTCAATCTCTGAAAACTAGCTTCACACTCCGGTGTCCAAACAAAAGGTACTGACTTCTGAGTCA
>NW_021410952.1:0-342 GCF_001605985.2 Dendrobium catenatum | reverse complement strand
TCCTAAATAGGATCATTTGTTAAAGTTGTTTAAGGTTTGATTGGTTTAAAGGTTTAAGGAAAATTTAGTTAGAGTTTAAATATTAATATTTTGAATCTTTTAAAATTAATTATTAATTATTTGTTGGAAACCACCTTTGTTTCACATAGAGGCCGTGAAATTTATTTCACCTTCCTTGGGGCTAAGTAAATATCCTCGTAGGCCTGGGTTACCCTGTGGTACCCGATATAATTAAGTGAATTAGATTTGATTAAGGTTTAAGTATTAATAAATTTTAATTTAAGTTGGTTGATTACTGATTTTATGGTTAATTAAAGATTTCTGTAGTTTTAAAGTGATTTT
>NW_021410951.1:0-288 GCF_001605985.2 Dendrobium catenatum | reverse complement strand
TAAAAAAAAAAAATTATGCTAAAAGGATTTTTCCTTTCATTGCACCATTAAAAAGCTTGAGCTAAACTTAATAATTAGTAAAATTTAACAAAATTTGATTGTATCTTAAATTTATAGTAACCGATGAATTTACTAGTTGACCACCCACTCCAATAAATTTACAGATAATTGTTCGTAGGTTGGTCGCCACTTCTTTTCGTTTGGCCATTGGCCTATAGTTAATAATGAAACTAGAAAGGAGATAGAGATCATTCTTTTACATCTCCACGCCCCCAAATAATATAGTTT
>NW_021410950.1:0-208 GCF_001605985.2 Dendrobium catenatum | reverse complement strand
CCAAATTTTAAAATTCCCAAAGAAAACTAATAATTTTACAAAACCTGTTTTCAAAATTCCACCAACAAAAAAATGGCACGCCCGGTGGGACAAATCTCTCTCTCTATCTTTAATAAGAATGAAATTTTATTTCATCGGTAGTCTTAACTACCTTCCTTCCTTTGGTCCCTCAACCCATTTCTTCCTTGGGGGAGTGTGGCTAACATCT
>NW_021410949.1:0-223 GCF_001605985.2 Dendrobium catenatum | reverse complement strand
AGACAACAAATACAGTCGGTACAACTCGGTATAACTTCTGTACCGAGTAGTAAATTTTATTTAATGTTCGGTATTACAGATCAGAATATATACTGGGTATAACTCGGTACAACTTGGTACTCGGTATACGTATGAATACCGAGCGATACAGAGTTCTCAAAAATCTAGGTACAACTTGGTACTCGATATAACTCCGTACAACTCGGTATTCAAATGTAAAAAT
>NW_021410948.1:0-1526 GCF_001605985.2 Dendrobium catenatum | reverse complement strand
GATCTCGGTCGTCGATCTTCAGCTCCTCGGATTGGCAAGGACAGTTGGATGTCCGCATCAGTCAGGTTTTTATATGTGTATTCTATAAATTTTCAGCCATAATGATTAAATTAATTTATAAGATGGTGGTGAGACTTGTAATGCTATATGGCGTAGAATGTTGTCCATTAAAATAGAAGCATATAATTAAGTTAAGTGTTGCAGAGATGAGGATGCTTAGGTGGTTGAGTGGCTTTACTCTTAGAGATAGAATGTGAAACAAGCTTGTATGAGCATATATGTGAAAAGGTTGGAGTAGCTCCAGTGGTTGATACAATTAGAGAGAGTTGCTTTAGATGGTTTGGTCACATAAAGCGTCGGCCTTCCGATGGCCTGGTTAGGAGAGTAGATGTTTTAAATTTGACCTATGTTTAGAGAGGTAGAAGTAGACCTAAAAAGACTTGGTTATAAAATATTAGAAATGACCTTTTTTATTATATATAAATTAGAATTTGTCTCTTAACAGCACACAATGGAGACAAAAATATTCATGTAGCTAACCCCACGTAATGGGATAAAGGCTTGATGTTGTTGTTGTTGTTGTAGTGATGAAGTTAATTATTTTGGTGGAGGTTTTGGATTTGTTATGCATTGGATAAAGCCAACTGTATTTGCCTACTTGGAGAAATTATCAACAATGAGTATATAAAATTTTAAGCCTTTAAATGAAGGCACTAGAGATGGCCCCCAAACAGTAGTATGAATCTTATAATTTTGTGGTAACTAAAACTCTAGGTAAGAATGACAGTTTGTGACTTTTAGCTACACTACAATAAGAGTATAGAAAAGGTCGAGAGAGAGGATTACATGAAAATTTTATAGTTTTAACTAAATTAGATAAAACTAATTGATGCGGGTGGCCGAGATGTGCATGCCAAAGAATTAGGGTGCTAATGTTTGATGCAAGAGCTGTAGGTAATAGTTTAGTTTTGGCTTTGAGAAGAAGATTTTTTTTTTTAATTCATGTTTTATTTTTTTTATTTTTAACTTTGAGAAGAGGATAGAATTCATTGTTGTTGTGATTGAGAAGGAGAACTTGATTGGTTTGAAGGTCCTTTATGATAAAGCTGGATGCATCAAAAGAGACAGAGCAATTTTTATTTGATGTTAGTTTATGCATGGAGAGGAGATTGTGAGAAATAGATGGAACATGAAAAAGATTAGGAAGAATAAGCTTACAGTGGGGCGTGGGTGTGGGAAGGAGATTGTGACCACTGTTAGTGATCAGAAGGTTGGCGCCATTTTTTATTGTAATTATGTCAAGACCATTGTATGCAGTGGTTTTCTGAAGATTTGTGATATTTGTAGTGAGATGGGTGGAGGCTCTGGAGTCCAAGAACCATTTGTTTGTAGGCGGATGGTGGTGTTAGTAGAGACTTAATAGTGAATTTGGTGGGGGGAGTATTGTATTATAGGTTACATCGGTGCAAGCAAGTGATTGTTGTGTGTCCCAGTTTGTCATAGATTTGATAGAGGTCTGGCTAAAG
>NW_021410947.1:0-209 GCF_001605985.2 Dendrobium catenatum | reverse complement strand
TCTGACTCTAATTTTGCAGGATGCAAGGTGGATAGAATGAGCACTTTAGGAACATGTCAATTCATTGGACAGTCTTTGGTCTCTTGGTCTAGTAGGAAGCAAAACTCTGTTGCTCTTTCCACTGCTGAAGCTGAGTACATCGCTCTTGGAAGTTGTGTGGCCCAAGTCCTTTGGTTGAAACAACAGGTATTGGATTTAGGATTACCTGT
>NW_021410946.1:0-206 GCF_001605985.2 Dendrobium catenatum | reverse complement strand
CAAAACCACCTTGAGTCTTTTGAGCTTAGCCCAAAGATGACACATGCCATAAATAGAATCATCCGGGAAAAGAGGCGCAGACCAGTTATTGTGAACAACAATGATAAACGAATCATGAGCTAACCACATATTCTGAAATCTAAAACGAGAATTAGGACTAATAGAATTGAGATTGACATTAATAAGCAAAGGCGAATGGTCAGACA
>NW_021410945.1:0-225 GCF_001605985.2 Dendrobium catenatum | reverse complement strand
ACCCCTGCAGGAGAGTCTAGATTTTCCATTTTTAATAATGTAATGTATTTGATAGTAAATTTTGTGAGGATCTAAAAATAAGGCATTTTTAAAGAAATAGGAGTCCAAAGGGAAAAGTAAATCCTTACAGAGGGTTTCCTTTTTCATTTGGGTATCCTTTTGGAGCATTCACTACGAGAAGTCCAAAGGAAAAAGTAAACCCCTACAGGGGGTTTCCTTTTTCAT
>NW_021410944.1:0-240 GCF_001605985.2 Dendrobium catenatum | reverse complement strand
CATCACTATCTACCCCAGCCACCATGCAACCCTAGCTATCTCTATCACCACAGACACCATCACCGTCACATACTAGATCTACCGCTGATCACCTCACCATCTCCTGATCTCTCTCCTTCCTCTCTCTCTCTCTCTCTCCCTCCCTTTTTCTCTTACTCACAGTCTCCATTTTTCTCTTTCAATCTCTCTCTATTTCTCTTTCCCTCTCTCACTATTTCTTTCTCCCTATTCCCCCCCCCC
>NW_021410943.1:0-272 GCF_001605985.2 Dendrobium catenatum | reverse complement strand
GAGGGTGTGAAAGGATGAAGGTTCTATGCTTACACTTGGAGGGTGTAAAAGGATGAAGGTTCTCTTCCTCACTGGGATTGGTGGAAGAGAGTTTTGTAAAGGCTTCTCCACCTTGCTGTTGGTGCAAAAGGAGAGTCACTTTGGTATAGTGCAATACCTGAAGTTGGAGGCTTCAGAGAGTGGATGTAGGTCATGTTTGACTGAACCACTATAAACCTTTGTGTCTTTTTATTTTCGCTGCTTATTTACTTTATTGCAAGTTTATTTTTTCG
>NW_021410942.1:0-567 GCF_001605985.2 Dendrobium catenatum | reverse complement strand
AATGCTTAATATCCTTTTTAAATTTCTTTGTCAATTTATAAAATCTAGTGGATTAATTTTTAATCCCCTAAAAAGTTATTTTATTACTGCTAATTCTATCTCCAATCAGAGAATTAACTCTACTCAAAATAATTTTGGTTTTCGCACAATCTTTTACCCCTAAAATACTTAGGCAATCCTCTTTTAAAGGGTAAGAAGATATCTCATTTATTTGGCGACATTTTTCTATTTTTCACAAAAAAAAAACTTTCTACCTGGGCATTTAATTTTCTTTCTTTTGGGGGTAGATTAGTGTTAATTAGATGTGTCCTCTATTCTATTACTATTTATTTATTTCATGCTTTATATCTGACTGTGAATGTTTGTAGTAGGCTCGAAAGAATTTTCAACAAATTTCTTTGGGGAGCAAAAGATGGTAAATATGCTATTTTATGGGTTTCTTGGTATAAATGTTTTAGTGTCCAAGATGAAGGTAAAGCTGGTTTTAAGAACTTGGGTGACATGGCTCTTGGTTTTTCTTATAAACTTTCGTTCAATTTAAGGTCTAAAAAGAGCCTTTGGATTAAT
>NW_021410941.1:0-307 GCF_001605985.2 Dendrobium catenatum | reverse complement strand
ATCTTCGGCCAACTGAGACTTGAGATGTACTAAGGTGATTTCCTGACAATCCGTAGCTCGTTTGATCGCGACTTCAACTAAATATTTGTACGAGGACAATCTACAAGCTCAACAGAACTTAAATCCCCAAGATCCAACGGTTAGATCTCTAAAAAATCCTTAACTTATGTCACTACACTTAGGGCTAATTAACATTGTATATAACGCATTTTAGACTATGATTTTGGTCCTCCATAAATGTTATTCACATATATTACCTAAATTTAAAATTTTATTATTTTTGGTTAAGCCGTTCGAAAGAATGAGT
>NW_021410940.1:0-362 GCF_001605985.2 Dendrobium catenatum | reverse complement strand
TCCAACAAACTCAAAAACTTAAGTAAATATATCCCTACACCATTTTCATGTATTTTTCAAAGATATTCTTTATTTTCAAAACCTAATTTCATTAGTTATTATCATAGTCACAACCTAATATGATCATGCCTTGGTTGACCTTAACACCGCCACCCTCATCCTATATGCCACCAACCTCATTCTAAGGCTTTGTTTGGGTCAACATTCTTACTGTTTTACTTTTGAAACCGCAACCACAACTTTTATTTAATTACTAATTTTTTCATTTAATAAATTTTTGTATTAAAAAAAATTACTTTATCTACAACAACTTTATAATCACCTATATAAAAAATTTCAACCATTCAAAACAAATCCTCAAT
>NW_021410939.1:0-1354 GCF_001605985.2 Dendrobium catenatum | reverse complement strand
ATAGAAGAATGCCCATTACTTGAACCTGGGTAAGGATATGTTCAGATTGGAAGTAGATTATCAAACCAAGTGAAATATCGATCCATTTAATAAATTCAGGATACTTTAATGACTTTTTTTTTCCTAAGAAGTGTTTAGTGATCAGTAATTTAAGTTAAATTTAAATAACTAATAAAATGTTAAAAAATTTATCTTAATGTCTGTAAATGAATGTAGATTCATAATAAACTAATGATTTTTTAAGATTTTCATTAATAATTACATAGATTGAACTCTTCTAACAGCACAAGTTAGACAGTTAAGAGATGTTGCAAGATAACAGTACTCCTAGCAGATTTTTGCACTTTCCTTCAGCAAGAGCCAAGAGATCACATAAATTAATGAACAAAAAATTCTCTGAGAGTTCAAGGACAGTAATACATTCATTAATTCCAACATAATTTATAGTTTCTACATGCATAATTACAATGTCACTACCATTTCTTCCTTTTTAGTAACTCTATGTTGTTTCAGTTTAAGAACTTGCTAAGCCAACACATGAGCATAAGGAGGGTTAAATCTGTCAAACCTGTACATGCTCAACAACGTTATATTTTTGAAAAATTTTCTATAATCCAAAATCATAATCTACTAACAAAATATTAAACAAATTGTATCCCAGTTCTAAACCCACTTCCACTTATCTATTGAAAAGACTCTACTACTAGTTATATCTACTCGGAAAACTATCAAGTTTGTAACCAAAGATTGCAAATTTTTTTCCAAAAATAAATACAAGAAGTGAGAACCGGATAGCTTCTGTTGAAGGTGAGAAATTCAATTCAAATTTTTAAGAATTTGAACGAGGATTATGAGATTTTCTTTTCCAAATCTTTTAGAGTATTTAATGGTATTAAAAAAACTTCAATTAGTCTATTTGGTGGATGAGAGTATTTTTGTTGATAGCAAGATTTATAAAGTTTACCTGAATTTGGTTAATTGTATTTGCTGTTTTTGGAGTTATTTTTTGTTACAGGTTGGGGACAATTGTTTTTGGGCTACTACTGGCAGGGCGGAGGTCATAGGTGAGATGCTGATGTCTCAAATGGTTGGGAGTGTGTCTTGCAAGGTTCTTTCAATTTTGAAGCTCAAGATCTTCTGTGAAATCAAGGTACTCTTTATTGTGTTCTTTTTTTGGTCTTTCTTTTTGCTTCTCCATTTTTGCAGGAAGATGATGCTGAACATCTATTTGATGATCTTCCTTTTTTGGGTGGCGTATGCTTACAGCCCTAGTAGTTTGTTTTGCATCTATTGTATTCTTAGGATGAGGAACCACAAGCTCGCAGGTCTTTTTCTTTCCTTTTTGATTGTAGCT
>NW_021410938.1:0-264 GCF_001605985.2 Dendrobium catenatum | reverse complement strand
AATTAAAAAAAGCAAATAACATGGTCCTTAGAACTTAAAAGGCATAAATATCTGTCATGTGTAGGGGTACAACCGAGTCAAGCCGGCTCGCGAGCGGGCTTGGGCTCGACGAGTCGAACTCAAACATGAGTTCTAGCTCAACGACTAATCGAGATCGAGCTCGAACACTTGACTGCTCGACTCGATAGCTCGTCGAGTAGCCCGAACACGAGAGCGGGAGCGGACTTCGCCGTCAGAGCGGCCGGGTCGGGGTTGCAAGCTTCG
>NW_021410937.1:0-1118 GCF_001605985.2 Dendrobium catenatum | reverse complement strand
AGATAGGAACTTCTATAAATTTTTATTGTGAAATCACACTTCATTGATTGATATAGATGCAACTAATTACATATGTATGATTATGTATATGTTTGTTTAAAGAGTCTTAATGATAATAAAGCTTCATCTAAGTAAAAACGACAATAAATTTTGGCCGTGAGGCAATATGCTTATATAGATTATATCTAGAATCTATTTATATTTTGAATTTACATGAATTTTTTGTGTACCATCATTTAAAAATTTGGGCATTCTTATTCATTTGGAAATAAAAATTCGAGTCTACAGATTTTAGTTAGAGTATATCTAATACTGAATACATGGATGTAATTTTAGTGGTAATAGATCAAGTGGGGGGATTGTAACATTGGGTGATCAAGACATTAATAAGAGTACACATTTTAGATATCTTAGGTCTATTGACCTAAGTGATGGTGAAATACATTGATAAATTATTATGAGAATTCAAGTTGGATAGTTGAAGTGGAGGAATTTATTAGGCTTATTGTGTGATAGAAAAATACCCCTCAAATTTAAGGGAAAATTCTATAAGATGATGGTGAGACCTATAATGCTTTATGGTGCAGTATGTTGGCCATTAAAAGAGAGGCTTAAGTATTACAAAGAAGAGGATGTTCAGGTGGATGAGTGAGTTTACTCTTAGTGACAGAATGTGAAACGAGCATATATATGAAAATGTTAGAATAGATTCAGTGGCAAATAAGATTAAAGAGAGTCGTCTAAGATGGTTTGGTTGCATAAAACGTGAGCCTTTTGATGACCCGATTAAGAGAGTAGAAGTATTATATTTGATATATGTTAAGAGAGGTAGATGTAAACTTAAAAAGATTTAGTTAAAAATATTAGAAATGATATTTTTTATTATATTTAAATGAGAATTTGACTCTTAATAGAACACAATAGAGAAAAAGGATTCATGTAGCTAACCCCATATAGTCCGATAAAGGCTTGATGTTTTTGTTGTTGGCATGATACTTTAGGTCTTTGGGCATTATAGTAACACATAAATAAAGTTAAGTGCAGCAAATCAAATATTGATATCCCAAAAATAGATAAATGACTAACTCCATAATAAAATAAAATATGACATGATAAAT
>NW_021410936.1:0-435 GCF_001605985.2 Dendrobium catenatum | reverse complement strand
GAATGGCTCAAAATTCACCTGACCATATTCACAACAACGAATAATGAGCAATCCCGAAAGTCTAATGTCTATCTGACCAAAATCGCAACGGTGGGACAAAAGAGAAAAGTACACTCAACAATCACCCGACGCATATGCCAAGGTGATAAAAAGAGGACAAGGTAGTGAGGAATGCCTCCCAGGGACTCTGTCGGGCTCTCTCAACTAGAAAGCGGAGTTCAACATTCGCCTGACCAGATCGAAACAGCGAATGAGAATGGCTCAAAATCCACCTAACCATATTCGCAACAGTGAATAATGAGCCCTCCTGAAATTCTAATGTCCACATGACCAAAATTGCAACGGTGGGACAAAAGAGGAAAGTACACTTAACAATCACCCGACGCATATGCTGAGACGATAAGAAGAGGACAAGGTAGTGAGGAATGCCTCCCA
>NW_021410935.1:0-274 GCF_001605985.2 Dendrobium catenatum | reverse complement strand
ATAGAGCAGCAGTGGAGAGAGCTTTCGAAGGAGCTTCTTGCACTATAAACTACACCGTAACAAATAGAGCACCGTTATTGACCTCTCGCCACGTTGACATTTGGAGACACGTGGCCTACGATGCTACGTACTGCACACACGCAGTTCGGCGGACTGGTGTGGCTTAATATAACACCGACGAGGATGGGCGGGGACCGACCAAAATAGATCCTCGGCGGACTTTAATACGCTGCTCGTTCAGTCTATGGGTGGGACCCATTACAGTTGTAAGGGT
>NW_021410934.1:0-1175 GCF_001605985.2 Dendrobium catenatum | reverse complement strand
ACCAAGAATTTTTATAGTGGTTCGGTCAAAATATGAACTACGTCCACTCCCCGGAGTCCTCCGCTCCGGGATTTTCACTATAAAAAATAGTTCTTTTTTTTCCCCCTCGATAAGGCGGAGAAGCCTTTACAAACCTCCCTTTCACCAACCTGGCGTGGCGGAGTGCTAAACTCTGTTTTTGCCCTCGTGGCGACGGCTGAGAACCTTCTCATTTTCCTCCCTCCTGGAGAAGGCAGAGAACCTCGAGGTAACGGATGTAGACGAGCCTTTCCCTTGGAGATCCTCCCTCAACTTCTTCTAGGGCCATAGGAGGAGTAAGATGCAGCAAGCTTGGAGCAACCGAGTCATCTCCCTCACACTTCTTCTCCCTCACAACGCTCACCTCCTCCTTCCTCTCTCAATCCTCAAGAACTTCTCTAGAGCTCTCTCCCTTGGAATCCCTCTCTAACCACGTTCACCCCCTCAGTGATTCTTACTGAAAAAGGACTTGATTGACATCTAAAAATGGCTCCAAAAACCCTCTGATTTCAAAAGTAGTCGTTACTGTTCGTACAATACGATTCAATATCGTACAGTACGATCTTTATAAACAGATGTCGTCCTGGTACGAAGATGTACGAACAGTTCAAAAACAATTCGTACTGTACGATATAATATCGTACGATACGATCCACAAAATACTATTCGTACAGGACGATGGTCTGGACGATCAGATGTCGTCTCTGTTCATCGTATGGTACGATTATTATAGTACAGTACGATGTGACAAAAACCAAGAGATTTTCCAAGACGATATCCGGGACGATCATACTTCGTCTCTGTTCATCGTATAGTACAATCTGGTTCATACAGTATGATGTTCAAAATTTAATTAGGCCTGAATTTCATGCACTAATCACGGGTTAATTTACGTAAGTATTTAAAATAGATCGTACAGTACAAACATTTTCGTACAGAACGAACGGTGCAAAATCACTTACTTAAACTAAACTACGGCTAGGGTTTTAGATCTGAATATATCGTACAGTACGAAGGTATTCGTACAGTAGGATCTATTCACAGAATCGTCCACATAGCTTGGATCGTACGGTACGAATTAAATTTGTACAGTACGATCTCTAGAGAAGAAATTCTATTACATTTTACAGTTAAAAACAAACTCTCCCCCTGTGTGT
>NW_021410933.1:0-384 GCF_001605985.2 Dendrobium catenatum | reverse complement strand
AAAATCAAATGTTTTAAAATTATTTAAAACATATAATATATTTTAAAATAATTTTGATTTAAATTAAATATTTTTAAATTTTAGAAATTTTGTAATGTTTTATGAATTTGTATTTAATTTTTAATTAATTTTCAGAAATTTTTGGAATTTAAAATAGTTTTAAAAAAATTAAATTATTTAAAACAGACGGCGGCGCTACTGACACGTGGCGTGTTTTGGTTGGATGGACCAAAACACATAGCAATCATTGCCATTTAATGCGCGGCTGTGGCTGGGGCCCATGCAGCATTCACTTATCCGCGTCAGCATTAATCGCCGATCGTTCGATCGGGCGATGTTTGATTTGAATGATGGAGATCATTTCAGACGGAGATATTTGCAATG
>NW_021410932.1:0-362 GCF_001605985.2 Dendrobium catenatum | reverse complement strand
ACAAGATGCAACCCTTCCTGTGCATGACTACAATCAATACATTTCAAGACTTGCTCGATAGAGTGGCCAAATTTGAGAAACTGAATTTCTCCAGATCAAAAAATCACTCTGATAAGCCCAAGAAGGCTAAGGCCCCAGGTGCTAGAAGGGGTGAGACTGACTCTACGTTCTTCTCTAGAGCTGGTAGAGAAAAGCAAGTAATCTACAATGTAGACAAGGGCAAACAGCCGATGCAATATCAAGAAAAGCCCAAACAGGCCTACAACCCCAATCCCCAACCGAAGCGGATATTAGGGGGAAATGATAAGCCACGGACTTATCAAGTTGGAGGCCAAAGACAGGCAATAGAAACTGGTGACAGA
>NW_021410931.1:0-495 GCF_001605985.2 Dendrobium catenatum | reverse complement strand
TGCAACCGTTTGGACGACCAGTTACTCGGCAGCCTGCCCGAGCACCTGCTCGTCCTGTTGCTGTTCTTGCGCAGCCAGTGCGCCCGATAGCTAGGCAGCCAGTGCCTAGGCCACTCCCTGTTCACCCTGTTCGTCCAGCGATCAGGCGACCAGCGCCTGTCGCTCCTGTTGTTCGTGTAGCCCCGACCCCTCAACGCTGGCAGCCAGTAGCAGTTCCTTCATCAGTCATTCCGGTAGAGGCTGCTCGTGCTCGGGTCTCCCCTCCTCATTCCTCTTCGAGGAAGAGGGTTGCTTAGGCCGAGCTTCCTCCACCTCCTACTCGTCGGGTTTCTATTTTCACCCGGTTGTCTCACCCTGAGATTGCCGAGGAGACCCCGACACCCCCTCAGTCAGTAGTTCCTGTTCCTCCAGTACAGCCTGTGGGTACTGATGTAGCTTCTTCCTCCACCTCTGGCCTTGGGAGAAGGGCTAGGAGGAATAGGAACAGAAGATTGC
>NW_021410930.1:0-514 GCF_001605985.2 Dendrobium catenatum | reverse complement strand
TGTTAGAGTGGTTGATGAGCTGTCTTTGCAACTACATGTCATTGTTTGATTGGCTCATTCTAATGCACGTCTAATGTCTTAGTCGTTATTTCTGTTGTTGCATCATTCCCCCTTAAGCGGACGGGTCAGATTGATCTGTCACCTTGCTTCGTAGTTCCCTGAATCGATGTATGTATAGTGGTTTGGTTAGAATATACGCTAGTTGATCTTGAGTTATAACTAGAATTTTGCATATATTATGAAATTTTATATGATCTTGAATGAAGTGTTGATCAATGTCAATGTGCTTTATTCTAGCATGAAATATAGGTTATTTTCTTGTGTGATGACTGATGTGTTATCACATATTAATTCGGTTGGTTTGTTCAGTTTTATATTTAAATCATGGAGTAGAATTCTCAGCCAAATAATGTCTGTTGTTGCAACCACCAATGCTCTGTATTCCACTTCCATTAAAGAACGAGAAACCGTGTGTTTCTTCTTTATACACCATGAGAGGATGGTATTTCCCAAG
>NW_021410929.1:0-1079 GCF_001605985.2 Dendrobium catenatum | reverse complement strand
ATTTGTATTTTTATGTTATTATTAATGGTAAAAGTAACGGTTTCTTTAAGTCTTCTCATGGTTTAGGACAAGGGGATCCTATTTATCCTGCTCTTTTTATTATTTCCATGGAGTATTTTCTAGAGGCATTTCCAATATTTATGAGAATTTTCCAAGAAACTTCATTTATGTTTTGCTCATGATGTTATTATTTTTTCTAATGCTTCAATTAATCACGTAAATAGAATCATGAAGTATTTAAATGAGTTTCAAAGTTTTAGTGGGCTAAATATTAACAAGAGTAAGAGTTCCTTTATTTTATCCAACATGGTTCTTCATGATCGGGTTATGTCTATTAAGAATAGTACTAGTTTTTTACAATGTACCTTGCCTATTAGTAATTAGGGGTCCCCATTTATAAGGGTAGGAAGCAAAACTTTCTTTTTGATGATCTTATTACTTATGTGCAGATTAGTCCTTATTAAAATTGTTTTGTGTTCCTTACCTGTTTATATTTTTAAACTTTGCAACCTACCATCACTATTTGTAATAGGTTTGAAAAATTATTAAACAAGTTTTTTTTGGCTTGGTTCTATTGTGAATTCTAAAGTTCTTGGGTATTCTTGGACCAATTGTTGTGGTACTTTTAATGAGTAACAGTAAACCATTAAAATTTGTTTGATTGTCTTGGCATGGGTGTGTCAATTTCTATTAAGAAAAATTAGAGAGAAATCTTGCATATAGTCATTCACAAGAAAAATAAAACAAGTAATAAAATAATTTTGTTACCCCTATATAAGTCTTCATCTCATGTACGATCAAACTAATATAATTTTGAACTTTCCATGTTTGTTATATTTTTTATTTCTTGCGATATTATAATAGGAATATTTATTACAGGCATTCTATTATGTAAAGGTACATGCTGAAGGCATCTTAGGTTTATGTCAGACATGACATCCAAATTGTAGCAACTATAGTTTTTTTCAATTTTTATAATAGCTATATTAAGTATTTATTTATTATTTCCTCGAAATAGACTTTCCTCTTGCATTTCTAGACACTATAATTATGTGATTGAGATATAATTTTAGACTTCA
>NW_021410928.1:0-227 GCF_001605985.2 Dendrobium catenatum | reverse complement strand
TCGCTCGAGGACTATGATCCTCCCGACTTACGTCGCCCACCGACTACAGTCCTTCCGACCTCTGTTACCCGCCGACTACGGTCTTGCCGACTCACATCGCCCGCCGACTATGGTCCTTCCGACTTACGTCGCCCATCAACTACAGTCATTCAGATCAAACAAACACATCAGCAACGACTATTTGTGTTCCCATCATGTAATGTACTCTATAAGATGTACATCAAGCT
>NW_021410927.1:0-324 GCF_001605985.2 Dendrobium catenatum | reverse complement strand
TAAATTTCATTTTTTTCCTATTTTTTAATAGAAATAGCATTAAAATTATTAAAATATAAAAATATGTACAAGTTTCTATTTACTATTAACATCTCAAAATCTAAATTGAAATGAATTATATCATTAATCAACTTCTAGCAATATCAACTAGAGTCACTAATATCATCTAGAGCATAAACATTTTTTTTAACACAAAGAGATTTTATTAAAACAAACGGGAAACGGTTACAACAGCAGATGACTCAAAAATAAAAGGACAAAGACAGATAACAATCTAAATTGGGCTCAGTGCACGGCCGAGGCTTCCAGCACCCCGAAGCCTCG
>NW_021410926.1:0-207 GCF_001605985.2 Dendrobium catenatum | reverse complement strand
AGAAGGGCTAGGGTAAGAGTAATGCAGAAAAGATCCCAAAATAGACTTAATTTTTGATATTTAAAGCTCCTAAACCTATGGTGGACGGCTAGGATCCGATCCTTGGGTTATTGGGAGGGAAATTAACTTGAATCCTTGTGGTTTTGAATTTTAGATCATTAATGGGGCTTTAAAGGCATTAATTAGGTCTTAAATAGGCTTAAATAG
>NW_021410925.1:0-1025 GCF_001605985.2 Dendrobium catenatum | reverse complement strand
AAATTAACTATTATTTAATCTACTACCTACTAAAGTTATACAAAAGTATTTCGATATTATCTCAAAGTTCTGTCATTTTTGTTGCACCTTCACCCTCAAGCAAATATACATCATTATCAATATAAACATGTTCATCAACTTGTTCTGCAACTCTGTCTGTTATGCACTCAAAATAATCAAAATTCTCATCTATGTCATACTCATCAAAATCAGGATCGACCCGTAAGTTATGTCTTCGTATAAAATTATGCATTGTCATTGTAGCTATAACTATAAGAAGTTGTTTCTTAAACGAGTAATTTGGTATATCATGTAGAATTCCCCTTTTTTTTCCAAACGCCAAATGCACACTCAATGATACTTTGTAATGAGGGATATCTCTTTTCAATACTTCCCGGTGACCCCTTATAGGTTGACTTCCTCGAACAAAATTAGATAAATGATATATCGTATATGTGTAAGTCTTCAGATTTCCTCTTTGTAGAGTATAAATTGCATCAACTAAATAATATTTACATGTTCAAAAACTTACAATATTCAGTACATACAACATAATATATTATAAAAAAATTTATATATAATTTATTTAGTCATAAAACTTACCTGTTGGTAATGTAGGAATATTAAATATAGGATTTGTCACAGCATTTTAAAAATTCGAGCATCATGAGCAGAACCTTCCCATCCTACTGAAAAAAATGTAAAACACATGTCAAAATCACAACTAGCCATTACATTTTGAGTAGTTTTATGATGTCGTCCTATGAATGAAATTTGATCTTCCACAATAATTCTGGCGTCAACGTAAGTTCCATCAATTGTCCCAATGCAATCTCTAAAATATGGCATATATCTCATATCCCTACAAATGTGTACTATAATACTTTGGAATTGCTTATCTTCTGGTGAAATAATATACAATGACACAACTAACTTTTATGAGATTAATGAATGAGATCCCCAAGCCATTACTTAATAAGTTTTGTATTGATCATTTTGATGGCATCCTTGTTTATAGTGCTTCA
>NW_021410924.1:0-240 GCF_001605985.2 Dendrobium catenatum | reverse complement strand
CCTCTGCCTTGATGTGGAACACCTCGGGCTAGATAAATTGATGGTGCATGGTTTTAACGAGAAAGGGCTGAAAATATTTGGATCATTCATGCTCTCTCTTGTATTTGGAGAGCTCCATACAGAAGATAAATTTAATGTGATTGACGCGGATACTTCATTCAAGGTGCTACTAGGTCGTCCCTGGTTGCATGAATATGGCATTATCCCGTCAACACTACACCAGTGTATGAAATATCTCAA
>NW_021410923.1:0-207 GCF_001605985.2 Dendrobium catenatum | reverse complement strand
TTTCATTTCAACAATTGTCCTAAGTTCCTTTCTAATATTCATCTTGTCTTATATTATTATTATTATTATTTTATTTCACAGCCCTATGAACATGAACTCTTCAATAAAACATTTATTAAAAAGAACTGCAAACAATAATAATAATAATAATAATGAAAATCAGGCCTTGCATAGTAGCAGGTTTTAAATTTTAAACATATAAGGTTA
>NW_021410922.1:0-1021 GCF_001605985.2 Dendrobium catenatum | reverse complement strand
TTTTTTTTTTTTTTTTTTTTTGACCCTTCAGCTATTTTACTTAAATATATCATATTATATTTAACTATGTAATACTTTGAAATAGATATTATTGAAATTAGTTATTTCAATTATACATTTCATATTAAATATTAAAAAATATATTACCCAGTTCATAGCACACCATACCACACATTTTATAATTATATTGCATCTCCATGTTTATGTTGGTACTTGTGCTTCATAGATCATAACCTCAAGTAATTCCTAATTGAGCAAAATCCAAGGGGCAGCATTAACAATCCTTCATCTAATGTACTATATGATGCATTTAACTTAATCTCTGTAGATTATATAATGTTATTGGTTTATTTTAATCATCTATCATATCACAATTCATATCTTCAATTACATTATTGAGAATTTTAAATATAAATATATCTGATGTGATAGTTATAATAGTACAAAAACATAATATTAAAAGAATCAATTTTGGCTTGGTTTCAACATGTTGGCTTTTATTTTTACTAAGTGGTTTTGTTGTCGGTTTTCTTGCCATTTGATCATATGTTTGTACCAGTTGGATGGTACTCATTCTGCAGCATTATACCTATATGAATTGGATTCAATTTTGTTTGGCCAGGATAGGATTTTCTCTGCTTCATTTTTAGCACAACCCGACATTTTTTTGGCTGGATATATATAGTTTGTTGATCTTATTTCTCTCCTTTTCTGCTACTACATGGAAATTTTCACAAATGACTCTTAGCCAGATTTTTGGATAGGATTATTTTGGAAGGCTTTAACATATCGTCACCTCCAACTGCATCTCTATATTGTTGTATGAGTTTTTTCGGGCAAGTATGAGTCCTTTCATACTTTCTTTATGATTCAAACTGGCAATTCTTTTATCTACTATGCATATGTTTCTCGATATATTGTTGGGAAACACTCAAACTTCTATCCTTACCGTTGAATGGGACCAATGATCATTGTTTGAATTTTCTGGAAGAGCTTTTTTTCTTTCACTTTGGGAAATATA
>NW_021410921.1:0-315 GCF_001605985.2 Dendrobium catenatum | reverse complement strand
AGTTCCTTTACCAAGGAACTACTAGTTTGTTTCTAGCGTGTATTAGGTTGTTCTTTATTTTCTTTTAATGCAATTTCTGTATTTCTTCAAAAAAAAAAAAAAAAAATATATACAAATCAGATTGTTGAACTTGATCATCGGATCACACTAGAAAAAAAATATACTTCTCTTTATTTAATTGTAAGTCCCGCGGTAAAGCTACATCCGTACTCCACATATAATAATTAGAAGTCCACTTATTCAATTTTGACAATTTAAGTATTTTATTTGATAATTATGTTTATATATTAATTAAGATTAGAATATTTTATTATA
>NW_021410920.1:0-220 GCF_001605985.2 Dendrobium catenatum | reverse complement strand
AACAGAGCCAGCAAGGTTCCCTTCCATCCAACCCATCCTATATCGCCGGAAAAACCCTAGCTTTAAGGCCCACGCAGACCCAAGCGCAACTTAGCCAAACCAAAGCAGCACAAAACTAACACAACTAATCAGGAATAATCTACTGTGGCTGCCGTCGGAGAAAAGACCAAGCAGGCTAATGAAAGTAAAACGGGATCCTTCATCAGAAACCAACAACATG
>NW_021410919.1:0-259 GCF_001605985.2 Dendrobium catenatum | reverse complement strand
GCATCAATGCCTAATAAGATGTGACTTTGTTCTATTTTAGATGTCCTTTAAACTCAACAGTTTTGGAGAAAATATTCATTTTCTTACTAGTTTAATTTGCTATTAAAGTTATTTTTTTAGGACTTTAAAGCTCTCTTATGAGGATTTTCTCACATTTTTTACACATTCTTCTTAAGAACTTATTACAGTCATGACGAAAATCTAATAAAATGATAGAAAGAGTGAGAAATTAAGAAATAATAATAATAAAAAATAATTT
>NW_021410918.1:0-2348 GCF_001605985.2 Dendrobium catenatum | reverse complement strand
ATGATTCCTCACCATTAGCGAAGTCGTCATCTTGAGGTGAGTCACTACTGATCGATTAAGTGGCTCATCTGTTCAATCCGTTGTTATATCTCACATTAACATTCATTCCGCTACACAGCTCATTTTAGCCTGTTGGTTATGAGTTTTGGTTACCAACTAAGAGGTCTTAGATTCAAAGCTTGTGTATATGATGTGAGTGTGAATTTGACTAAACTGAAAGCAGAAAGCTTTACATAGAAAAACTAAGATCCATAAAATGTTGTTGCGACGATCTTGCAAGTCATATTCATTCGACAAAAAGTTAAAACAAAATTTTATTTTAGTACAATAACTTTTTAAATTAAATTTTTATTTTTTTAATAATAAATGAATTGACTCATGAGTTTTTTTAACTTATAAAATTAAGCACAAATTTAATTAATTAATCAAACTGAAACTAAAATTTAATTAATTAATCAAACTGAAACTAAAATTTAAAAAATGACTCAATCTCAACAACATTTACTTTCACTCTATTCATGCCTTATTGGCCTCAAATTGATGTCTCTATAATGGATTGTATGTATGAGTTAAGTATCTTTTTATTGAGGGCTAGAATATACGCGACGATTGAGTTATAGTATTGCATCTTAGTGTTGTATCGATATCCAACTCACATATAGAGAACACAAGATTTTAGCCAGCAGTGGTTTGGCAAAACTTCGGCGTTAGTTGGTAGCCTGGCAGTGGTTTGGCAAAACTTCGGCATTAGGCAGTGGTCCATCAAAACTCCGGCGTTGGGCAATGGTCTGACAAAACTCCGGTGTCGAGCTGTGGTATGACATAACTACGGTGTCGGACGGTGGTCTGACAGAACTCCGGGCGTCAGGTAGCGATCTGGCAGAACTTTGGGCATCAAATGGTGGTCTGGCAGAAAATCGGGCGTCAGGTGGTGGTCTGACATAACTTTAGGCCTCAGGTGGTGGTCTGACAAAACTCCGGGCACCAGGTGGTGGTCCAGTGGTACTCCCGGCGTCAGGTGATGGTCCTGCATAACTCCGGGTGTCAAATGATTGTCCTGCAAAACTCTGGGAGTCAGGTGGTGGTCCGACAAAAATTCGAACATCAGGTGGTGGTCCGGCAGAACTCCGGGTGACAGGTGGTGGTTTGGCAGAACTCTGGCGTCAAGTGGTGGTCCGGCAGAACTCCGGATGTCAAGTGGTGGTCCGGTAGAACTCCGAGAGTCAAGTGGTGGTCCGGCAGAACTCCGAGAGTCAAGTGGTGGTTCGACAGAACTCCGTGCCTCAGTTGGTGGTATGGGAGAAGTTTGGGCCTCAAGTGGTGATCCGGTAGAAGTTTGGCCTCAGGTGGTGGTCCGGCAGAACTTCGGACGTCAGGTGGTGTCCCGAAAGAAGTTCGAGCCTTAGGTGGTTGTTCGGAAGAAGTCTAGGCCTCGGGTGGTGATCCGGGAGAAATCCAGGCCTCAAGTGGTGGTCCGGCAGAAGTCTGTGCCTTAGGTGGTGATTCGGTAGAACTTTAGGCGGTGGTCAAGGATGCAAGGAGGCAAGAGCGATCTCCAATCTCTCTCTCTTGTTTCCTTAGGCTTCAGGGTCCCTTTTCAAGAGAAAGGAGATGTCTATTTACATATTTTCTAGAGTGGCATGTCCCGTAAATAGAAGGAAGATCAAGGGTAATGGGGAGTGGTTTGGATGGACGGCCGATTTTGAATCCTTTGATCGTGGACCGTTTGTTAGACATTTGAAGGTCTTAATGATGTTAGAATTCTGTGATATTGGGCTTGTTGGATTTTTCTTGTCAAGCTGCTCGATTCAACTATAAGCTTTTCATGTTATGAAACCATTTAGTAATCCAAATTGTGGTTTGAACCTTCCAACGATGCTTCGGATCCTTGATTTTGACCCATTTAGGCTCGAATTGAGTAGAATTTGGTGTCGTTGGGTACGTATTTCTAAGACGTTTTATTTGACTATAAGTTTGCTGAGATCAGAGTTTGGATGGACCCAATTTTTATTTTAGAAGTTTTCAACTTTATTTTTCCTCGAGATTCGTGTCCGATCGATCAAGATATTTTTTTTATGATGTATCACTTCTTAATCGAGCATAGGTCATGTAATTCTCATTGAGCCCGAGCTTGAGTTAACATGAGCTCATTTATTGTGCTCAAACTTAGCTCTTAAATAATTTTAGACTGAAGGTCAACTCAATTGCTCGAGGCTATTTGGAAAGCTCGAGCTTAACTCGATTATTGAACTTAATTTCCTAATTTTATATTGAATTTTTTTAATTTTTTAGATTTTTTTTTTTTACTTTTAATACAAATATAATTTAAAAATATTGAAATATATTAT
>NW_021410917.1:0-365 GCF_001605985.2 Dendrobium catenatum | reverse complement strand
TTTAGGGTCAAAATCGGGTCAAAAACTGGTCAATCTCGAGT
Source organism: Dendrobium catenatum (assembly GCF_001605985.2). NCBI lineage: Eukaryota > Viridiplantae > Streptophyta > Magnoliopsida > Asparagales > Orchidaceae > Dendrobium > Dendrobium catenatum. The sequence goes on along the minus strand of NW_021410917.1, from coordinate 324 downwards.
TTTCAAGTTAAATAGAAGTTTTCGTGTCAATTTTGGGTCATTTTCGGATTGCTGGGTCAACCCGAACATGACTTGATTTTTAAAACAGGTTGATTTGTTGAACTCGAACCCAACCCGTTTTGGGTCCCGGTTGACCCTAACCCATATTTTGCCGGGTCGGGTTCGGTTCGTGTCAAAAATTGACACCCCTAACTTGAATGCTTGAGCTCAATATGAAAGCTTGATATTAACATATTTTGGAGCTCGATTTACTATTTTGAATATAGACATAAATTATTTATTTATGTTAATTTAAATGTTGCTATTTTAATTAATATTGATTGA
>NW_021410916.1:0-339 GCF_001605985.2 Dendrobium catenatum | reverse complement strand
GGCCTGCATTTCATCCTTCATGGCATTTTTCTAATTCTTATCAGATAAGGGCTCGGAAACATATTTAGGAATATGGATATCTTCTAATGTAATAAGAAAATTTTTGTGTGACGATGAGAAGTTGTTGAAGGATATAGAGTTGTTTATAAGGTATAAGGGAGGTGGTGAACTTACCTTATTTCCAGGAGATGGTTCCGATTCTTGGATCTGCTTTGGAGCACAGCTTGGACTTGTACGTCTGGAGTAAACCTTTCCAAATCTAATGATAGTGTTGTCATTTGTTTCCCTTTCTTGGGTTTCAGGTGAATTTTTCTGAGGTGGAGGAGGAAGGTTAAGAGG
>NW_021410915.1:0-207 GCF_001605985.2 Dendrobium catenatum | reverse complement strand
TGGTGTGGCGTAATAATTAAAACAATTATAATGCGTAATAATGCCTCGACGCTTGCTAATTACAGTACTGTAGCCCTCACCTAACTTTCAAAGTTAAAGTTATAACCTCATAATATACTTTCAACATTTGGCAAGAGAACACTTTTTCACTTAAATGACTAAGCGTTGTGGTGCTCAAACAATAAGCACTACTGCATTGAATATTAT
>NW_021410914.1:0-761 GCF_001605985.2 Dendrobium catenatum | reverse complement strand
CTGCTTTATGAAGCTCACAAAATGGTCGCCTTCGGTTTATATCGGGGTTGAATCTCCAGTGATCCCTATCTGGGTATCTTTTCCCTCCTTACGGCCGCACCTGTTTGCCCCTAAAATTCTCCATGGACTGGCTTCCATTTTTGGCAAACCTATAAAGATTGATTCGGCCACATCTTTGGGATCTAGACCGTCTTTAGCTAGGGTGTTAGTTGAGCTCGATATCACTAAATCCTTTCCTGATCGTATTTGGTTAGGCTCTGAAAAGCTTGGCTATGTTCAGGATGTCGTTATGGATGAATTCCCTTCATTTTGCGTTTCTTGTCATTGTTTTGGTCATGCGATGGGTGATTGTCGTTCTAAAAATATTGTGTTGGAAATGTCTGTTTTACCTAAAAATGTTGAGCATGGCGTTAAATTGGCTGATCATGTTTCTGTGGAACCGGTTGCTGTGAATCTGGATCTCGGTGATTTTCCTGTTTCTGTTTGTGGGGGACGGCCGATACCTGTGGATGGAATTTCCGGGTCTGTGGATCCTTTGGCTGCTTTAAATTCGTCAGATACCTTACCCCTTTTGAATGTGTATAATTTGGATAATGCTGTGAATGTTGTGTCTGATGGTCACGCTGGTAATGTCGCTGTGTTATCGCCCGATGCTCCTCCCTTTATACCTACGGGCACTGAGTCCATTTCTCCTCTAATTTTAAATAGTGTTAAATCTGTTGAGGCTGTTGTTTTACCTAATTTGGGGGTTTCTGTTTCAC
>NW_021410913.1:0-305 GCF_001605985.2 Dendrobium catenatum | reverse complement strand
TTAGGACATGATTCTTTTATTAAGGTATTCTGAGTATAAAGAATTATATAAGGTAGTAAATTGCTATACAGGACCGACTACTTTAGAAAGATTGCATGTTAGAGAGGAAGATCACCACCACTCAGAGAGATAACGAGGAACTATCAAGGGAAATAGCCATCACAAGATCATCGTGCTGGAATATGTAACCCATTATGGTTAGCAATTTATTTACGCCAATTTGTTTGCTAGGGATTTAAAACTCAATGCACTTTTTTTTGCCCTGGCAAACCACTGCACAGCGTAAATCTATCTTGCTCAAAATG
>NW_021410912.1:0-1088 GCF_001605985.2 Dendrobium catenatum | reverse complement strand
GAAAGAACTTTCTTGTATTAGAGATTGAGTAATTTCAGCAATTGCATCGTTGACTTGAATTTTTAAGTCAACCATGTCACATAAAACATCTAGAAGTACTCCATGCAAATAATTAGACATGATTGCATAAAAAAATTCGAACGATATTATTTCAAATCAATCATAGCATAGTACAACCAAGTAACATGAAAGAAAAGCTTACAACATTGACCAAACTACTCAAAGCAAACAACATATATCAATCAATGTGAATCAACCAACTACAACTAAACTTTTGACGCATAAAAACGAGGATGCATGCTAACAATATATTCTATCCACTTATTTAGGACATTGCCTTCCCAAGTCATGAATATTGCTTTGTTATCTTTGTTTTCTTTTAGTGCATCCTGAATGGCTAGGAGTGCTTGTGTTGTAATGTTCTCAAATTTGTCTAACTTGGCCAAGCAATCACGCATACTATAAGGATATGTTCGTTCAATTGTCTCTCTAAAGACAATTGCATTCTTGTTTACTCAAGTAATAGTTTATTAAGATTTTGCAAGCCAGTTTTCCTTTGTGGACATTTAGCAACCTTGGTTGGCTTCTTGCTAGATCTACTTGGGTCCATTTCTACACTTGGATCTATGTCAACAGTTTTAGGTTGGTCGTTGTGTGGCGTTCCGTTCATGTCATAGCTTACATCGTTAGCAGCTAGGAAATCGTCCTCAAAGTGTGGAGCATCGTCCTCACTATTTAAGTTAACCACTAGCTCAAACATCTTAGTGCATCTTGCATCACTTCCCACTATAATGTTCTCGGCACAAATCTTCTCAAATATTTCATAATGATGCAAGGGGTGTCTTCTAAATCGAGTTACCTTTGGGTTAACCTAGAAAAATAAAGTTTGGTTGATTTAGATGCATAAAATTTATGAATTATATGTAATTGTAAAGAAAAAAATATTACCTGTTGAATTTCATCTCACAACTCGTTGGTAGCTACATGGATGTGTAATTCCTCATCCCAACCCCATCCGCTATGGTTTGTTAGTTGATATGGTGTTCTAAAATCAGCCTTCATATTTTTAAATCTTATCATTACAGACG
>NW_021410911.1:0-238 GCF_001605985.2 Dendrobium catenatum | reverse complement strand
GGCAACTAAGAATCAACTGGCTGACATTTTTACTAAATCACTGGCCTTCGAATCTTTTAGTGCTTTAAAGACTAAATTGGGTGTGATTGACATTAATGCATGAACATGATTAAAGATATGTTATCTACTGTTAAATTTTACATATGTTACTTTATTTTTGTAGTTTTTCTTCGTTTATTTTAGTAGTTGTTTTTTTTTTTATTTTTGAAGCTTTATTTTTTGTATGCCTTAAGTTGTT
>NW_021410910.1:0-282 GCF_001605985.2 Dendrobium catenatum | reverse complement strand
AAAATGCTTTCAAATTTTAACTAAATTTTAAATTGCTTTAGAATTGTTTTAGATTTTTTTTTTTAAAAAAAATATTCGGATTTACAAAAATTCCCAAAATTTAAAACTCTCGTATTTTAAAACTTGTTGATTTTAAATGCTCTCGAATTTCTCTTTAAAAATAACCAATCAATTAATTTCATTTAATTTTGATTAATTAGAATTTTTTAATTGATTGATAAAAAAAATTCAACTTTAATTGTTCCAAAATTATTTTAAAAAAAGTTCAATAATTTTCTCGAA
>NW_021410909.1:0-914 GCF_001605985.2 Dendrobium catenatum | reverse complement strand
AAGTTGATTGAAGAAATGGATAGGTTGGAGTTATCATTAGTACTTCCTACAACTGGTAATGTAGGATGGTTGGGTCAATTGACTGTACAAGCTGATTTGAAGAGTAAAATAGCTGAAGCTTTATGGAAGGATCCAGATTTTGTGAAGATCATACAGTTAGTAAAGGCTGGGCATGAAGAAGATTTTAATCTTGATGAGGACAATCTCCTTTGGTATAAAGGTAAGGTCTGTGTACCTAATGTTGATGATTTGAGAAAGGATGTTCTATCTGAAGCTCATTTCTCTGCTTATACTATCCACCCTGGTAGTAATAAGATGTATCAAGATCTGAAGGGTTTGTTTTGGTGGTCCGGACTGAAGAGGAGTAGCTGATTTTGTTGCCAAATGCACTGCTTGTCAGTTGGTAAAGGCGGAACATCAAAGGCCGAGTGGATTACTTCAACCCTTACCGATTCCAGAGTGGAAGTGGGATGATATTGCTATGGATTTCGTATCAGGTTTACCCAGATCTCGGCAGGGCCATGATGCTATTTGGGTTGTTGTTGATAGGCTCACAAAGTCTGCTCACTTTTTGCCTATCCGATTGACTGATTCAGTAGAGAAGCTAGCAATGTTATATGTGACTGAAATCGTACGATTGCACGGCGTGCCTAAGTCCATAATATCTGATAGAGATGGTAGATTTACTTCTAGACTTTGGAGGAAAGTGCAAGAGTCTATGGGCACTAGATTGACATTCAGCATTGCTTTCCATCCTCAGACTGATGGACAAACAGAAAGAACCATTCAAACTCTGGAAGACTTATTGAGATTATGTATCCTTGATTTTGGTGGAGGTTGGGAATCTCATATCCCTTTGATAGAGTTTGCTTACAACAATAATTTCCAAGCCAGCATAGGGATGGCGCCTTATG
>NW_021410908.1:0-217 GCF_001605985.2 Dendrobium catenatum | reverse complement strand
AAAGAAACTTACAGTACATCACATATGTACAAATGATCAGATAGCAGATTTATTCACTAAACCCCTTCCAGTTCTTCGATTCAGAACTCTTGCAAGCAAATTAATCCAGTTGATACCAAGCTCCAGCTCTTCGATTCAGAACTCTTGCAAGCAAACTGATCCAGGCGATACCAAGCTCAATTTGAGGGAGGGTGTTAAGATATAAGAGTAGTTTTAC
>NW_021410907.1:0-239 GCF_001605985.2 Dendrobium catenatum | reverse complement strand
CACCTGGACGATAAATATCGCCAGAACAAATTCAGGGCGATGTTTTGGCCGATCAGGATTGGACAGCTCAAATTCATAGTGATGCTTTGGATGATTTTCCTCTAATTTAAATTGATCGTTCGGGATGATCGTGAGATCGTCCGAGACGATCATGAAAGTTCATTAGGGATGTTAAGCCCTCTAGAACTAGCCCAAGCTAACCAAGAGGGGGGGAGGGGGGTGAATTGGTATTTTAAAAA
>NW_021410906.1:0-219 GCF_001605985.2 Dendrobium catenatum | reverse complement strand
CGTGCCTGATCAAGCTAATTTTGTGATGACATATCAATTATAATAACTATATGAATCATAATCATTACGAGAGAGCTGGCTTGGCTCGGAGTCGGGGAAAAAGCTCGAGCTCGATTTAAATTAATTAATCAAGTTCAAGCTCAAATCAGGATGACTCGAGCTCATTTGCACTCGCTTACACCCCAAGTGACAAATAGGATCTAAATTTTGTTTTTTTTT
>NW_021410905.1:0-210 GCF_001605985.2 Dendrobium catenatum | reverse complement strand
CACTCCAGAAAATCTATAAATAGAGCCCTCATTCTTTACAAGGGGGAAAAAAAGCAAGAAGAGAAGAAAGAGAAGGAAGAAGCTTCTCCTCGACCACCGCAGGAACCTTGCCGGACAACCGCAGGAGACTCGCCGGACCACCGCCGGAACCTCGCCGGACAACCGCAGGAGCCTCGCCGGACCACCTCCGGAGCCTCGCCGGACCACCGC
>NW_021410904.1:0-348 GCF_001605985.2 Dendrobium catenatum | reverse complement strand
AAAATCCATCCTCACAGTGGAAGAAGCAAGAAAACTACAATCTGCCTCATCGACCCTCACATCCATCATGAGAGCCTCGCCAATAAAAATAAAGTACACACCACTTAATGTATCTCGAGCAAATATATTGATGGTAATTCGAGACCAAGAGAACGTGAAGTGGATGCATCCTTTGAAGCCCAATCTCATAAATTAGGAGTAATATTACCACTTATACTGTAGCTGTGTACACACTACTGAAGCATACAGGAAGCTCAAGAAAGAAATTGAGAGGCTGATCAGACAAGGATATATCTGATAATTTATCTAGAACCCATTGGCTCGAGATGAGGATGCTCCGACTTGGGG
>NW_021410903.1:0-1067 GCF_001605985.2 Dendrobium catenatum | reverse complement strand
CATCAGAGCCGGCTAGCTACTAGTTGGTGTTTGTGATATTGAATTTATATTTAAAAAATTGATAATGAGATGTTGCAGTTTAATATTTTTATATTTAAAAAATAATTTTAAATTCTTATAATTATATTTGATCAATTCAAAGTTATAATTAAAAATATGTCAATGCTAAACTAACGAAAGGGATATTTTATGGTGATTTACGTTATTTTTTACTAAATTTTTTTTTAAAAGCATGAAAAAAAGTAGGCTTTCTTCTTGCTTTTTAAAATAGTTTTTTAGTACAAAAATATTTTGCATTTGAAATTTTTTATGTAGAAAACCATTTTAAAAAGCAGTACAAAAGCTATCTCAAGGCTTCGTTTGAGACAGTTTTCTGACTAATTATTAAAGCAATTTTTTATGACAAAATTCATCCAAAAAAAAAAACCTTAGTGCTGAGATGAGCAAATTTAACTTGATTAAACGAGACTAAGAAGTGTATAGGATTGCAGATTTTATTTAAGAATGGCATGATGTTTAATTAAATTAGGAATAAGAATAAAATATCTAATAAAATTTAAAAAGAAGCAAACTAGCAAAACAAAATTGCACATTATATTGAATGCACCAAACTATTTGGCGTATTTATAATACGACAAACTGTTTGGCGCATTGCTACAAATGCGACAAACTATTTAACGCATTGTTACAATATTTTTAAAATTTAATCCAATTGACTAGACTGAATGCACCAAATCATTTATTGCATTCTTTAGAATGCATTATTCTATTTGGCTAGTTTGCTTCTTTTTAAATATTTTTAGACACATAATCCTATTGCTAATTCGCTTCGTTTGGGACGGCTTTTTTACTGCTTTCTAAAACAGAGTTTTAGTACAAAATTTTTTATTTCTGTACTAAAACTCCGTTTTAGAAAGCAATAAAAAAGCCGTCCCAAACGAAGTCTTAAATTACACATTATGCTCCTATTTATGATATTCTGAAAGATTGCTTCGATTGTGTGGGTCATCGAGGAAAGACGGGGAGCTGCTGGATGGCTTAGAGGGGCTCTCAAGTTCAAGGTGCAG
>NW_021410902.1:0-369 GCF_001605985.2 Dendrobium catenatum | reverse complement strand
CGTTGAAGGAATTATTTAAGTAGACGGGTGGCTGAAGGTTGGGAGGAGCAGAATATTAAAGTTGGTATTTAGATTCTAGAACATAGGCAATGAGGTGTCCTAGAGCAAGATTGGGCTTTCTTCTATGACCTGGATCATGAATAGTAGTAAAATGACCAATGTAGCAAAATATCAAGTCTGTGGCACTGAATTCTCTATGGGACAGAATGTAAAACGTAGTAAGTGAAAGAAGTAGAGTGATGTGGACTTGGTCCCCAGCTTTCAGAATAACAAAAGTGCGAAGGACATGTTAGATTGTCCTAGCATCTTTTAGTAAAGAGCTAGTCTCTCCAACATAAAAGTGTGCGTTGGTGTTGTGAAGAAAGTGAT
>NW_021410901.1:0-422 GCF_001605985.2 Dendrobium catenatum | reverse complement strand
AGGGACGTTGCTTAAGTTTTAAGGAATTGAGGGCCGAAATCTAAGACAGATCCTAATTGGCCCCTCAACTTATGTAGGGTGAAAAATGTCTAGAAATGCAATTAATATTTTAGACTTTTTTTTAATTTGTATCTAATGCAATACATGCTAATTGATTCGAATGCATAAAATGAATATGAAGCAGTTTTAAAATTTAGGCTTATAAAATAGGTTTTTCCCTAGAGAACTGTACCCTCATAGGTCAACTGGTCTGCCAGAACACGCAGGCGGGGAGGTGCCTAACAAGGAAGAGAAAGTAATAATATGCTTATGCTGACTCTCGGCGGTCCAGAGCTTACTTCTTAGATCGTTAGAGTTACTATGTGAGCCTAAAAATTTTATTAGAGTTTCAAGTAAAAGAATTTTGAGCGTACCCTTACGAA
>NW_021410900.1:0-423 GCF_001605985.2 Dendrobium catenatum | reverse complement strand
GGATATATCTGATCAAGAGTCAGCGGGGAGCTTGTAGCGCGAATGGTGGTTTTGAAAGATTGATACATAGGTGGTAACCCGTTGAGAATATGGTGAATAATGTCTTCAGGGTCCACTATAGATCCGGCCGCCGAAATCTGATCGACTAAAGCCTTGATCTCGGATAGGTATACTGTCATTGAGTTGTTCTTGAGAGAGACGTTGTGCAGCGCATTGCGTAGTTGTATAACTTTTGAGCGATTTGTCGCTTGAAACCGAGTTTCCAACGCCGTCCATACTTGAGCCGTAGAGTCAAGAGTGATGACGTACGGGAGGATCGACGATGAAATTGTAGAGCAGATAGAGGCGGACAAGTTCTGGTCCGTGAGAATCCATTGCGAATATAGTGGATTCAGGTATGATGTACCGTCTTGATGTTGCAAG
>NW_021410899.1:0-275 GCF_001605985.2 Dendrobium catenatum | reverse complement strand
GCCGTGCGAATTGGAATTATTAAAAAAACTTTTTTTTGTCTTTTTCTATTACAAAAAATAATTAAAAATTAGCATTTCATGATACATTTGGTGGGGTTTCCACGCGGCGGTGGAAAATCTTAGGCAGCGGTTTTTATTTTAATTTTATAAATTAAGTAATATGGCTAAAATTATAAAATTTTAAAAAATTAAACTACTTAGAAGTTAGGGGTGCCAAAAAAAATGACTCGACCCGCTAGCCTATCATAAAAAAGATTTGGGTTGATCAATTTAAT
>NW_021410898.1:0-2872 GCF_001605985.2 Dendrobium catenatum | reverse complement strand
ACAGCTCGACGAGCCCGTCCCTCTCCCTCTGGATTTCTCTCTGTGTTTCGGAAGCAAGGAGCTCGGACCAGCTTCGTCTTCCCTGCAGTTCATGACATACCCCAAAGCCGAACCTCCCTCTCCGTTCCTTGTCTAGTTCGGAAGTCATAGCCAGAGCCGAACTCCCCTCTCACTCCCGTCTCCAGCTCTCTCTCTTTCTCGCGTGCGCTAGGGGAGATCGAGCACGACATCAGCCGCTCCAACCAGCCCGACGCCGCCCAATCCCCCTGTTCGCGCGACCCCAGTCCGACGCCGGCCTCCCTGCGTTCGCAAGACCGAACCCGTCTTCCCCTGTTCGTGAAGAGCTCGACGCCGGAATCCCTTGTGTGATCCGATCCGGTCGCTTCTTGCATTCGGTCCTAGCCCTAGCCATCGCTGCCTCCCTTCTTCTCTCTATAAGGTGAGTCATGTTCTTCTTCTTCTTCCTCTTCTTCTCCTTCTTTGTCTTCTTCTTGCTTGATTGCTTCCCTCATCTCTTTGCTTAGATTCCTTCAACCTTTGTTTTTTTTTTTAAATATGCATAGGAAGAAAACGTGACTTGAAGCCTCATGAGTTTTGTTTTTTTTTTATGCCTTGAATGGAGCAGATTTTGTATTTTGTGTTCATTCATGTGTTGTCATGATAAGATTTTAAGAAATAAGTGTATCTCTTGTGTTGAGAACATGTCTACTGCAGGTCTGAGTAGCTCTTTGCTTTGAGTTATCTTAGAGAGGCTAGGTATCATGTGGCGGTATATTTAAAGTATATTATTTTATATCATCTCTTAGATCTCGCACTCTGGTTATTCGATTAAATGCCTTAGACAGAATGTCCATCTTTTAACTAGTGAATGAGCTATAGTTTTGTTTCGAGTGATTAGTTAATTATCCTAATGAAGACCTTACATTGAGTAGGCTCTTGTTGTAAGATGAAAAAAAAGTTCTGGGCTTTCTTAATAATAAATTTGGCATGCTTGTTTAGTGATATACTCAGTTAAAGGCGATCTATTAAATATCTTTCTTTTCTTGGCATTCGAGATTTAGAAAAGGGTGTAACTATTTGAACTCATGGTGATAGCTTAAGAGTTTGTTGGATTAGAGCTGTTGACGCCTACTTTGATGTAGTCGATGCCTAACAATATTCATATGGTCGTGTAAAGGTTCCCTGCTAGTCCAAAATCCTATGGGTATTATGCTCTGAGGAGATTATTTAAGCTTGAGTACATGGCTAATAATAGTCCTCGACACATTAAAGAATATGATTGCTTTGCCAAATAAATTAATGACTTATTCTACAAATCGATTGAGTTTTTTTTTTTAAAAAAAAAAAAACTTTAATTGGTCACGATGGCAGGATGATATAAACCTTGCAAGTTCTTCAAATTCTTTTATCCCGTAGCTGTTTGAGCTCCATGTCTTAGTAAATTTTGTGCATATTTTATTATAGTTGCATGCCTTCAGGTGCCATGTATTTGATATCTTTTTTAGAGATTTTAAAGTAAAGAGTATGAAGGAACAGAAAGCAAGACCTTGATTAACAGATTGTGTTGAAACCTCTTTTTATTTATTGTTTTTTTTTTTTTTTTTGGTTTGCGACGACATTAATTGGGCCCCCTGGTTTGGAAAAGTACTCTCCAGATTGCTTGACATCGGCGAGTAGATTGTAGTGTCAAAAACACAAATGGTTCAAACTGATAACTGTTGGGAATAAAGATACACCTGTGTAGTTTTTTTTTAATGTCTTATAGGGTCCAAAAACTAATTTGGGAAGATTTATAGTGGCAAGGAGATATTTCCTGGTTTTAATATCCGTGCAATTATAATAGAGATTTCGACGTGCAGGTTTTTTCACTGTTGTCATCTTTGTTGCGAGTCGATTGGGAGCGAATGCGTGCAGTTTTTTCGAAATCTTGTTTTACATGTGGAACTACCTGCGTTGGGAGCGATCAGAGTGCAGTTTTCAACCGTTTCAACAAATTGGGCTTTCCAATTTCTGTGTTGGCAAGCTCAGAATCCGAGTGAGAGATTTTAAAAGCTAGTTTGGTCTTCCGAATTGTTTTGGGAACAATTTATTGAGCAATTTTTCTGTCCCTCGCGATGTCCGTCAAGTGCTCCAAGCTATTAGAAAATGCGGTATATGTAATTTATGTTCATCATAACTGGTGCTTTTGAAGTTCTTTGAGAAGTGAAAACAACGAGCTCCATAGAAGATTTTCTTTCTGTTCACTTTTCTCCTAGGCCTAAAAAAAACGGATGTGTGGGCGTCAATTTATCTGCTATTGCTTGTGATGAATTCTGTTGGGTGAATGATAAAGCTGAATGTTGTAAAAATTCCTTTTTTGGTTAGTGGGAAGATAATTTGTTTTACGTGTGAGTACATGATTCATTGTGCTCCAAATTCTACGAAATGTGTTCAATGAAGGTGAGTGTAGGTATTATGTATTGTTTTTTTTTAAGGTGTTTATTTAAGATGTATGTATGATCTGGTATAATGGTTTTATTTAACTTTAAAAAAATGAGCATGTGTTTTTTTATTGTTTTCCTGATTTCCACTTGGTTAGATATAAAAGGGTGGCAATGTAATGTGTTTGCTAAAAAAATATGAATGGATTAATCTGGTTTATTTTTTGTTGGGAGAATCAGTTCGGAGTAGTATTTTAAGTCTATGTATGTTGTTGGATAGCTTAGTAGAGTCATTCTCTCGGTCGCTTTCTTTTTATTAATTTTTAACCGAAATTAAGTGAGCACTTGAGTAGACTTTCCTATTAGAGATGGTTTGCTGAAAAGTATTAATGAGAACTGATTATGTGGAAGTGTGATGTAGTCTCAGAAGTTTTCTGATTTCCTCTATCGAT
>NW_021410897.1:0-243 GCF_001605985.2 Dendrobium catenatum | reverse complement strand
CTAGGGCAATCAAGCGTGAAGAAAGTAAGTGAATTTTTTTTATTTGTATTTGTTAAATTTAGATAATAAATTAGAAAATATAAATTTAATATATTATTAGAAATTTAAGATAATTATAAGAAAATTTTTAAAGAATTTATTTATTATTTAATTTAAGTTATTATTAATCAATATTAATTTCATTATTATTGATACGTCATCATGATATTATCTTGATTGGGCACAAATCTCGAGGCAAAATCA
>NW_021410896.1:0-704 GCF_001605985.2 Dendrobium catenatum | reverse complement strand
ATGCATCTTTATTTTAACTTTCTCCAACTACTCACAAGATCTTCATACAACAAGTCATTAGATCACCTTATCGATTGTCGCCATTTTATAAAAAAAAATAGGTGAAGTACTATCAGACGTGTTTGCTTCTCATTTTTTTTTAGCTTCAGAATACTTCTTTTAACTCATGCCAACATGAAAGAGAAATGAAACTATGCTTAGATTCCCAATAGGCAATAAAACAAACACTTAGCATGCATGTCTTAGTAAAGGAACAATATGGCTTTCAAGACTTGCTATCATTTACACCTAAGATATCAAATTGTATAACATGCTTCAAGTATTATTTATGAATATATTACCTTCTTTCAAACAACATAGACCAACATATTTGAGAGACGTATAAACCAACACATGATGACTAAATTGACAACACAAGATATCATAAAACCAATTTTTTAAAAAAAGTGTTCATTATGAATCAAGAAATCTAAAGGTGTAATGACATTTACCCTTACTTGATTTCAATCATATAAGTATCCCACATAACCTTCCATGAATCACATAATCCACTCAATATGCAAACCTCCATGTATACATAAAAAAAAGGGCAACCAAGAAGATATTAAATTTCAGATTCTTGCAAAGGACTCATGTGCTATCGTCCTTTAGGATACAATACTCGAAACATTCACATGGTAGTATTCACCTCAACATCACAAGAT
>NW_021410895.1:0-291 GCF_001605985.2 Dendrobium catenatum | reverse complement strand
CCTCCCATAAGAATCTCACCCAAGGTTCTTCCCAAAGAATACAAGTGCAAATAAAATTTTATTAATAATCCATCATTCTAATACAAGGGAAGGGGGGCTCTATATATAGGCCTCAAAAGAAATTAAAAGACACATTTGCCCCTTGGGCTTACATAAGACAAGAGGGTAAAAAGGGAAATTACAAAATTAAATCAAAATACACTTAATCTATGATGCACAGACACGGACACGGCGACACGGATACGACACGACACGGACACGTCAGTTATTGAAAATATAGGACACGGACAC
>NW_021410894.1:0-208 GCF_001605985.2 Dendrobium catenatum | reverse complement strand
CTATAAAGAACAATTATTGTGTTGATTCATGTGCATATTGTTTTTGGCCTCCTGGTTAAAAAGAGAAAAATATAATTGCAAAGCTACTAAAGTTTTTTTTTTTGTGCCCTTAAGTGAATTTGTATTAGACAGTAGTACTTCGGCAGTGGTCGGCGGCTAGGCGGTGGTTTGGCGACAGTCGAGTGGAAGTATGCAGGCGGGTGGTGGT
>NW_021410893.1:0-916 GCF_001605985.2 Dendrobium catenatum | reverse complement strand
GAGAGAGAGAAGAGAAGAGAAAAGCTACTTTTTGATCATTTTTTATTTGTTTCTCTAGTTATGAAAAGTGTCCAGGACATGGTAGTTAACCTTCATCCCATTTTTGATTTTATTAATTTTGATTTCTATAATTTTTATCTCTCCAAAATTTGATAAAAAAATATTTTTCTCCTAATTTAGATGATTTTCAACTTGTAACATTTGATATTTGATAAACCATATAGAAATTTCATAGATTACTAGTTGTGTATATATGTTTAAATGACATAAATAGAATAAAGAATATGTAAAATGTGTAGAGCTAGTGCATTCAAATATAGTCATGAAATGCATTATATGCATAAATGTGCTACTAATTTATCTGACATACATCTTAGCATAATACGTATATTTTGATAAGTACACTCGGTGGATTTACATGTTATGATAATTGTATTAGATGTATACATAATAATGGCTATTAATTGATTTATATGATTTAGTATGTGTGTGAAAATAAGAAAGGTTGGCAAGAAATAATTGAGATATTCAAGTTGGCAGGAGACATATTACTCCATACATAAGGTGGGTCATCGGTAGTTTCATTGAATAAGGTTTATGGTGTGATCCTAAAAGACAAGAAAAGGAAGGCATAAGGATATTGATTGATACAATATGATATGCCAATGGATAGGAACATATGACTTCTTAAATGTGTCACCTAACTTGTAATTGAGAATGATATGATTTATTCCTATTTATAGGACTAATATAATTGAGACTAATTCATGTAGGGTTGAACTACTGGACCTAAAATAGGAAAGTACTACAAGTGTTAGATGTCCTAGCTTGTTTGAAATATGAAATGCGCATATAATAGAATTACAAATAAATTAATAGAATATAACAAGTCATAATAATTATATAAATGATATAT
>NW_021410892.1:0-904 GCF_001605985.2 Dendrobium catenatum | reverse complement strand
CATGCCTTAGGAAAAGAGTTTTCAAATTTTGAAAAAGCAATAAAATTCTTCGTTGTTTACTTGAAAAAATAGATGCCAAAGTTGTTTCTATTTGTGAATGAAAAGATTTGAATGATTATTCTATTGATAATTTGATTGGCTCACTCATTTCCTACGAGAAAAGTTTCGATCAAAGACTTTTGGATGCAGGTGAAACTATTGTTCTAAAAGTTGGAGATACAGAAAGATATAGCCTAGTTGGTGACGAAGGTAATGACGTGTCAAGCAAATCACAAAGCTCACCTAAGCATAAGCAAAAGTGGGAAAAAGGTAAAAGTGGTAAGGATGTCCACACGATCAGACTGCAATTTGGAACCAGTTCAAGATTGGGTAGACTAGGTCTGTGTCAGTTTGTAATATTTTTCCTTTCTTGAGTCTGTTGTATTTGGTGTGGGATCTGTTGATTTGTAGCTTGGAAGATTTCCTGTTGTTCCAAATAAGATTTCTATTTTTAAGAATATCGACCGAGACGATATTTATATCATCCTGGACGATATGTCAAAAATTAGAAACCCTAATTAGGGCATCCACATTAAGGCAGCCGTCATTGATATCAGCCAGGACGATAGTCTTAATTCAGAAAGAATCAACCGCCATAATCAATTTAGGAATTCTTTGTTTTAGGAAATCGGCCAGAATGATATTTATATCGTCTAGGACGATCTAACTCAATTTTGCCTAAATTGATCTGGTATCTTTGGAAAGTATTAATAGTTGATTTATACGATCACATCGGCCGGGATGATCGCTTGATCGGCCGGGATGATGTCCTAGACGATCTACATCAAACAGCTCGAAATCAGGGTGATGATCAGGACGATTGAAATTGGTTTTAAACTAATCAGCCTGGACGATCGTGATATCG
>NW_021410891.1:0-294 GCF_001605985.2 Dendrobium catenatum | reverse complement strand
CAAAGGTTTGATCTAGCACAGAAAAAAATTTGAAAGATTTTAAAGATTGTTAAAGACATGAACAGCTGCTCATGTGGTTGTATAAACACATGAGGGTTACTTGGTTTGCTACAAACCGTGCAGAGTTATCAAAATTTAGGAAATGTTTTTGTTTGCCTAACTCTTAGTTTATTCCTCTTTCAAATTCTGAATCTAAACACAAATAATTTGACGGCATTTATTTTGGAAGCAAATCAACTATGATGCAAAAACACAAAACAACAACAACATCAAGCTGTTAGGCCGGCCCAGAAG
>NW_021410890.1:0-297 GCF_001605985.2 Dendrobium catenatum | reverse complement strand
GTTGAATATGATTTTTGGAAATGCAAATAGCACTAGTTGTTGCAAATCTATTTTCATGACTTATGTTTTGATGATTGACAAACACTATTGATTTTCGTGGACTACTTGTTTTTTCTAACTTTTCAGGAATCGGAGATCAGACGAACAGACGAAGCCAGTTTAAGATTGCGTAGGTCTAGGGTTGTGTCAGCTTGTACTTTATTTTTTTCACTTCTTGAGTCTATTTATAATGGTCAAAGAGACTGATACTAAGTAACCATACACACACACACACTTGAGAGAATTAGAATTTCTGTT
>NW_021410889.1:0-305 GCF_001605985.2 Dendrobium catenatum | reverse complement strand
AATAGTTAAAAAATAGTGGTTTTCACTATTTTTTAAATAATTAAATAAAGATAAACTATTTTTAAACAAAATTAATGGTAAAATAACGGGGATGAAAAATTGAGCCATTCGGTATATTATACGACAAAAATGAATGAAAATTAGATTTTTTATAAATTTTTGAAACAAAAATAGGTTTAAAAACATTTAAAATAAATAAAAACTCCCAAAAAAAATTGCGGTGCAACACCTGGCGCTAATATTGGCCCCACAATCCACAAAAAATGATTGCACTGTTGCAATCATTGGCTATGATTAGCCAATCT
>NW_021410888.1:0-927 GCF_001605985.2 Dendrobium catenatum | reverse complement strand
AGGCGGTTCAGAAGGAACCGCCTCAAGAGGCGGTTCCTTTCCAAAGGAACCGCTGTATCAAAAAAGCACTTGAGACGTTGTTGAACTATAGAAAGAAAAGCAAATGGTTGTATGCAAGTGAATTTTTTCTATAAAATATAAGATAGATTGGAGTTTGGAATAATGCAAGGCAATATTAGTGGCTACAGGATATACTCAATCCTATGAAATTGGCTATCAAGAATCGTTTGCTTCTGTTGCAAAAATGAATACAGTTCACAAATTGATTTCCCTAGCAGCTAATCTTCAATGGTTTATGCAAGAAACAACTGATTTGTTTTAAGAGCTAACTTTGAAGCGGCATTTAATGCGATTGCCCAAGAGACCTATAAACTTTTGTGGATCAAAATTATCTTGGAAGATTTAAAAATCAGATGGGAAGTGCCAATGAAAAAAAAAATAGTGATAATAAAACTGTCATCAACATTAATGTTCATAACCCAATATAACATGATCATCCAAAGCATGTAGGCGGAGATAGATTTTTCATAAAAGAGATACTAGAGATGTTATAAATCAAATTGTAGAATGTCCTTATATCAACTTGCCGAATACTTCAACTTGCTGAATAATTCATCAAAAAACTTTGCAACCCCACGCTTAAAATATTGTTAAGTAAACTTGGAATGGTAGATTTATATTGGTTAATTTTAGGGAGAGTGTTGAAGATAGTGGGGTCCCACATCGTGGGATCCACTCTTCTGCCTTCTCCTTGCATCCGCCCAACCCAAATTTCCATCCTAAGTAGAAGGGTGGTGAGTCTACCTTCTATGCAACCAATCATAATATGATCTATCGAGCACACGGATTGATGAGCTTAGTCAGTGGATCCTCTTACTCTTAACCCTTAGTGATGAGGTCATCGACAGACATTTTAGGCAGGTTTAT
>NW_021410887.1:0-592 GCF_001605985.2 Dendrobium catenatum | reverse complement strand
GGGACGATCTTATGATCGGCCAAGACGATGGCCTGGATGATTGACTTCGGGCAGCACCAAATCAGGGCGATGATCACGATAATTAAAATCAGTTTTAAACTAATCGGCCGGGTCGATTGTGAGATCGGCCAGGATGATATAACCAATTTTCTTCTGATCGTCCCAAATAGTCCCAGGCCGTTGAGCTGAATTTGAACTAATCGGCCAGGACGATATGTCTATCGTTCTGGACGATAATGTCGGTAACTTGCATTAATGAGCTCATTTTGAGAGCTTCTATTGAAGCTATGGCATGGAAACTTTTGTAAGTGTCTTTGGCAGCCATTGTAGCTTCGTTCTTGTGGGAGAAACTTGAGGAGAGAGCTTGAAAGGGAGTGAGGAAAGGGTGGAGTTTAAGAGAGGGAGAAGATCCTCAGAGGGGGGACTCAAGGGAGTGTGGTGGGGGATCCATACGGTTGCTCCAGCAAGCTCGCACCTGAATACCTTCGGATTCGAGGCTTGTCTCGAGGGAAGTTCACCAAAGAAGAAGATCACTTTGGTGTCAAAAGGACCCAGCAACTCCGCTGCACCGGGGAAGGTGGAAGTGATTTTG
>NW_021410886.1:0-205 GCF_001605985.2 Dendrobium catenatum | reverse complement strand
ATCTCAAATGACTTAAGATGGGGTTCTTTTACAGAATTCAAAACGTAACGGATAGAGTTTCCCCTTGCCCGAAGGCTTATAAAATTATAAGAAAAACCCAGGTAAAGTAAATGGTCTAACCCTCTTCACTCTTAAAAATTCAAAGAAAGTAAAGGGGTTAAGACTAATATACTTCAAAAACTTTCTTAAAGTCAAAAGATCTTTC
>NW_021410885.1:0-301 GCF_001605985.2 Dendrobium catenatum | reverse complement strand
TCTTTCCTTCCAAGAGACCTTCTCTTGACTCTATTCGGAAATTTTTCTTCAATCTCAAGTTAAACGGTGAAGTTTCGGTCACTTTGCTGGATTCATCCCATATTTTGATCAAATTAGACAATGACCTTGATTATTGTCGCATTTTCTGTCATCGATCTTATCTGGTATTTAACTGCTTTATGAAGCTCACGAAATGGTCGCCTACGGTTGACATCGGGGTTGAATCTCCGGTGATCCCTATTTGGGTATCTTTTCCCTCCTTGCGGCCGCACCTTTTTGCCCCAAACATTCTTCATGGAGT
>NW_021410884.1:0-212 GCF_001605985.2 Dendrobium catenatum | reverse complement strand
CAACTTCGTTCATTACAAGGACAACTTGCATTTATAAGACGGTTTATCTCAAATCTATCGGGCAGATGTCAACCATTTGCAAAACTGATGAAAAAATATATACATTTTAAATGGGATGATGAATGCCAAAAAGCTTTTGATAGTATCAAGAGATATCTGTTAAGCCCGCCCATCCTACAGCACCAATTCCAAGGAAGCCTCTTATCCTATAC
>NW_021410883.1:0-292 GCF_001605985.2 Dendrobium catenatum | reverse complement strand
AAACTATTGAAAAGCAGTTAATAAAGCAGTTAATAAAACAATTAATAAAGTAGTTAATGAAGCAGTTAATGAAGCATGTAATGAATTATGAGAAGCAGTTAATGAATTACAAAAAGCAGTTAATAAAAGACAAGGTGGCAAAATACAATATCATTTCTAAGCAGTAAAAATATTACAAAATATTTAAATATGTGGTCCAGGTATAATCAGAGTTAAGAACATGAACGGAGTTGTCATACACATCTCTGGTGGAATGTTGTATGGTGTTAATATAACTGGCCAACAAGAATAT
>NW_021410882.1:0-205 GCF_001605985.2 Dendrobium catenatum | reverse complement strand
TTATTTTGCAGACAACCAAACAGTCTCAAAGTAATCGTAATACAGTGTATTTACCTTACATTTAATTACTTTACACTGCATTTCTTTTTCAGACAACCAAACAGCCCCATAGTTAGTTTCATTTTTTCGTAAAATATGTTATTTATTTGCATGAATTCAAATAAGACTGTCTTAACATCGTAAGGCTACACAAATAAGAAGCATA
>NW_021410881.1:0-314 GCF_001605985.2 Dendrobium catenatum | reverse complement strand
AATTGGAATTAAATGATTAATTAATCAATCAATTTCGAAATTGATTAATTAACTGAATGAAAGATGTTAATAAAAATAAGGTAATTAATGAGGATGGATTTGAAATTCAAATTAAATTAATTTGAATTTAAAATCTTTCCAAATTAATGACAACTTAAATAAGGAAAGAGGGATTTTTTTTTATTAAGTAAAGTGGGGCAAGAGAAGGAGGTGGCTGAGAGTTTTGTGGAAGAGGAGGGGTTTATGGGAGAATCGGCCAGTGGAAAGTGGGGGATTTTGGCCAGCGGTCAAGGGAGGAGGAGAAAAGGTTTTAG
>NW_021410880.1:0-219 GCF_001605985.2 Dendrobium catenatum | reverse complement strand
TCCCTTGTCCTCACAGAAATCTCCAAATCTTTCATTTTCAAACTCTTCCCCATGATCACTTTGGATGGTCAAAATCTCACAACCTAGCTTTTTCTGAATCCAAGTAGAAAATGTTTTAAACTTCTCAAAAGACTCATTTTTATGAGAAAAAAATCTAGTACAAGTGAACCTCGAGTCATCATAAACAATCACAAAACCATAGACTTTCCCTCCCAGGCT
>NW_021410879.1:0-369 GCF_001605985.2 Dendrobium catenatum | reverse complement strand
CAGGACAAGGTGGATTGATGCTAAGAGTGGGCTGCGATAAGGATGTCCCTTGTCGTCGTATTTGTTTATCCTTTGCTCTAAGCTCCTGTCCAAATCTTTTAAACAGCGTGGAGTGTAGCTTGGAGTCCAGGTGGCTAGGAACACAGTAAGTATTTCTCACTTGTTGTACGCTGATGATATCCTTGTTTTGTAGAAGCCAACCGGTGTAATGCTCATCGGATTATGAATCTTTTGGGAGACTATTGTTGCTGGACTGGACAGAAGATTAATTGTGGTAAGTTTGCTATTCTTTTTAATAGAAAATGCCCAAGTTGGAGGAAGAGGATGATTGTTAGAATGATGGGATATAAAAAGGTAGTTTCTCTTGAA
>NW_021410878.1:0-250 GCF_001605985.2 Dendrobium catenatum | reverse complement strand
AGGATGATTGATACGATCACATCGTCCTGGACGATCATAAGATCTGCCAGGATGATATATTCAAAATCCTTAGTTACTCCTAGACGATCGGGATTGGCCAGCTTGTAAACAAGGCGATGCTCAAGATGATTTTCCTCTGATTTGAGCTGATCGGCCGTGACGATCGTGAGATCGGCCTGGACGATCAAGCCAATCTTAAATCCTCTAGTTTTCTTTCAGGGCGATGCTCTGGCCGATCTTCTGAGATTTG
>NW_021410877.1:0-496 GCF_001605985.2 Dendrobium catenatum | reverse complement strand
ATAAAATAAAAAGTACAGAATTCTTGATTTCATCAATCATTAACCTAGCTATACCCACTACTATGCCTTTCCCTACTACTGAAGGATCTTTTATTCTCCTGAATGGCGTGCCCTAACTAGTACTGACGCGTATGCCCACTCACATTCCTACTGCAATATAAACTCTCTTTCTCCCGTCGCCTATGACGGGTGAGACTTGTCAACAAGCATTTCCCAGCTCCTTCCAAAGCCACAACATCTTTTCTCTCTTACAACATTATCTCTCGAGATCAATGATGCTACATAAGTGCTAAAATCTTATCCTATAATAATTTGTATATTTTTTCCCAGTATAGAAAGTATATATTAGTATTGAAATAATTTATTATTATATTGAAATTGGTTATTTTCTAAACCAAGTTGGTTAGTGCTTGATTAAATTTTTTATTTTTTTTTTTGTTTAAATTAATCTAAATTAATCTAGTTATTTTTTGAATGAGAAATCATTATTATGATC
>NW_021410876.1:0-254 GCF_001605985.2 Dendrobium catenatum | reverse complement strand
TTGATTAATAATTGATTGTCAAAATTCATTTATCTTACGTTGATTTACTTTCAGATGATAAAACATTTACATCACTATCAAATTTCTTATGACTTTTCTATATATTTAAATCTATTTTCTCTAACTGCAACTCAATCTAAGTAGTTTTAATTTGATCATTCATATTATTAACATGATATTTTAAGTTTGGCATAAACTCTTCTTGATGTGCTAATGATATTGATGTAGTTTTCTCAATAACTCCCCTAGGTTTA
>NW_021410875.1:0-377 GCF_001605985.2 Dendrobium catenatum | reverse complement strand
TGTTAGTATTATAATTTTTATTTAGGATTATGTTTCTTTGTAAAATGGTAATTACCTTGTTTTTACACCAGGGCTGTGAGATTTATTTCACCCTTATCGTAACTAATATAATAATCTCGTAGGTTCGGTTACCCAGTAGTAACCAGTATTCATTAATTATAATTTTTATTTAAATTAATAACTAGTCATTTTTAATGGTTCATTACTAATTTAATTGATTAGATAAGTTGTTTGCTAAAATTTTATTGATTTGTTGAATTTCTATATTTTTTTGAATTATCTAAATGCATTAAATAAAGGGCCCATTTCTTAACTTTTAATTTACTTTAATTTCTAGAGTTTTCTAATTTTGCATAAATACTCGACACTACGGTTAG
>NW_021410874.1:0-267 GCF_001605985.2 Dendrobium catenatum | reverse complement strand
ATGGAAATGACCTCAAGTACACCCCGATGATGGCCCTGTTGAATGCAGATCTCAACCAGAGGGGTCCATTTCATAAATATTTTAAAAGTCCAAAATCTCAAAATCCCAAAATTCTAAAAATATTTAAAAATGAAACTATCAATCCTAACACTTAAAGCAAAATCCATCAACCCTCTGCAACAGTCTGTCGGGGTGGACAAATTCAAATAAACTCTAGCTCACAAAGAGGCAAATGCCTAGTCAAAAATATCACTAGGATCCATTCTC
>NW_021410873.1:0-342 GCF_001605985.2 Dendrobium catenatum | reverse complement strand
AATTAGTTTGAAATTCAAAACCTTTCCTAAATTACTAAATCTATTTTTGGAAAGTTTTTCAAATCAAATTCATTTGGAATTATATTTTTTGAAAGTTCTCCAATTAGTTTGGAATTATATTTGATTAAATTCTTTCTCCCCTAATTGAAGACTTGATTTATTTCCTTTCCTTTCCTCCCGTAACCGGCCCCTTCTCTCTCTACCCGTTGCCCCTTTCCTTTTGCTGTTGATTGGAGTCAATCTTGCTTGATAGCCTTCTTTCCTATTGTGAATGTGTTTTAATATGGAAAGCATTTGAATTTAAATTCAAATGTATTTAAATTTCAAATTCTTTCCCTAATT
>NW_021410872.1:0-237 GCF_001605985.2 Dendrobium catenatum | reverse complement strand
GAGGCATCGACACTAGAGAGCAAGTGAGAGAGCGCAATGCTTGCAACTCTAGTGGCAGAGGCATAGTTCATATGTTGAAAACAAATATAGCGTGGGCATAATACAAAGGGTGATAATCCACAGATAAATTGTGTGCATGCCACACACGAGCATGAAAGTGATTTGCGAGCTTCTCACAACAATAAGGTAGAGTTGCACGTGTTTGAGTCGTGAGGTTGAGATGTGTGGAAAATCCTA
>NW_021410871.1:0-343 GCF_001605985.2 Dendrobium catenatum | reverse complement strand
TCGAGACATTCAACTTGACTGTAAGTTTACAGAAATCGGAGTTCAGATGACCCAAAATTTAATTTTTGAAGTATCCAACATGATTTTTTCCTCGAAATTTCTGCCCGTTTAAAATTATTTTTTGATGATATATCAAAAGTAAATAAGCATATACTTTATATATCAAAATAAAAAATATCATATTTCTTTAAAGCCATTCTTCCTCCCATTAGAGGAAAACCCTTATGAGTCATTGTGCTAGCAAATTAAGAAAAAAAGGCTTTTCTTACTCCCAATGCTTAGCATATATCAAATATTTTTAAATACGTGTCATTATATCTCTATGTGCATTTATCTGTAACAT
>NW_021410870.1:0-215 GCF_001605985.2 Dendrobium catenatum | reverse complement strand
CAGATGTAATTTTCAAAATTAAGTTTTCAAAACCTTTAATTAATTCTCTTTGGGAAATATAAAAAATGGCGATCATTGTTATCGTATTCGAATAATAGGCAATGAATGATATTTTCTTCCTCCGGGGAGACATATTAGTCATTGATATGAATTAGAGTACGAAATTAATGATATTATCTCCAAATTATCATAGCTAAATATTTGATTGAACACCA
>NW_021410869.1:0-344 GCF_001605985.2 Dendrobium catenatum | reverse complement strand
TAGGACAGCATGACTTCAAGGCAGTTATCTTTTCATGTCAGCTTATTTGCCCAAGTCTCTCAGCTGATAGATTTATTTCCCAGTGAAAATCCTTTTGATTTGACTTGTCTTAACTAGTGATGTTACATTGCTGTAATATAAGCATTTCTTAACCATTCAGTTTTAATATCGGTATATAAGGAATTTTTTTTGCATATAGGTTATGTAAAAGATCTGTTTTTGAAAAGATACTCTATTTTTGGTTGTTTATTTGTATTTGTTTGTTTGATCCTTAGGTATGCTATTTAACTGAATATTTTAGCGTTTAATTCAAAGATAGCACCATCATTGATCAAGATTACGAT
>NW_021410868.1:0-208 GCF_001605985.2 Dendrobium catenatum | reverse complement strand
TAGGTTTGCTTAGAATTTGGAGTTTTCTTTGTTTTGTTTGGGTTTCATTTTAGGAGTTTGGTGCTTAGTTGGTGTGTATTGTACTTATGTTTGTATAGTGCAAACACTAATTTTGTTCTTTTCTTATTACATTTTGAATTAATTGCATTAATTAATTATTTTATTAATTAAATGGAATTTAAATTTTAATTATAATTTAAAATTAACT
>NW_021410867.1:0-221 GCF_001605985.2 Dendrobium catenatum | reverse complement strand
ATGCTGGCAGCGCTTCGCCGCACTATTGCCCCCTTCAGGTTCAATCACATCGAAGTTCATGTGCCATCGTGGTTCTGCTTCACCTCTCGCATGCCAGTGTGGCAAGGCCCGCTTCAGGTTCAGTCGCGTCGCTTTGCCGCTCACATGCCGCGGTGCCGTTGCTGCCTACGCCCTGCCGCTGCTCGCCTGTTGCTACAACGCCAGCTGCCGCTTTGAGTTTA
>NW_021410866.1:0-268 GCF_001605985.2 Dendrobium catenatum | reverse complement strand
GCTTCTGAATTTTGTAAAGAGATAGATTAAGAAGTTACAATAGAATGGACATAGAAAATTTTCATGTATAGCGTGGTCTTTTTTATTCAACTTAAAAAAGTTTTTATTTGATTTCAGGCACTCTCCGTCTTACCTTGTGCCAAAAACGTAAGTAATTTTTTTTCTAATTTTAAACATACAATTTAATTTATATGTTTCGTATTGCCATAATTTATTTTATTCAATTCATGAACATAGGTTGATGCGGCTTAATTATGCAAAAAGCAAA
>NW_021410865.1:0-251 GCF_001605985.2 Dendrobium catenatum | reverse complement strand
ATAAAAATTTATAGGATAATATGTATGGTAGAAATAAGTTATATGAGTGATATATTTGATATAAAAATTGTATATGGGTGATGGACATATAATATTAATATTTTATAAAGGTACATATGTAAATTTCCCATTTTTTATGTCTAGTTATTTAAGCAATTAAGTATTTTAGTTTGTTTTTCAAAAAGCAACTTCATAAAATATTCATTTAATAATTATAATTTAGTTTTTTTTTTGTTTAATCTTTTATTCTA
>NW_021410864.1:0-214 GCF_001605985.2 Dendrobium catenatum | reverse complement strand
GAGAGAGAGAGAGAGAGAAGATAATAAAACTATTAGCTCAAGGGAAGAACAAATATTAAGGTAATGTTAATTAGATCTTGATTCAATATTATCAAATCACCTTCAATTACTTCTACATAAATTTGCAAATTATGAATCAACCATAAGCAATAATTTAATTTAGAGAAGCAAAATTAAAAAAAAAAAAACATATGATTAACATTTATTATAATTC
>NW_021410863.1:0-266 GCF_001605985.2 Dendrobium catenatum | reverse complement strand
GCATCAAATAATCTATCGTAGTGAAATACCAATTGAGCATGTAAAGTCTTAAAATCAAGTTGCAAATATTTTCATCAAGCAACTTAATTAATTATAAATATTTTATCAACACAAACAATTTACTCAAAATATTAAGTTTAAAGGGGGTGTTGGAAATTATACTTAATTTTGACCTAGTTTTATTTGGGCTTTAATTGTCTACATAAATCACTTATTCAAGAGAAATCCATAGAAAAATCTAGAATACTATTTTTTAATTTCTCTCT
>NW_021410862.1:0-263 GCF_001605985.2 Dendrobium catenatum | reverse complement strand
TTTGAAAAATTCTCACATCTAGATTTTTGAATGCATGTTTAAAAAATTAAGTGGAAATCGTTCGAGACAAAATTCATTTTGTACGGGATGAATTGTGTAGTGTATTAACTGTCGGATTTGAATAGTTTGTGTAAAGTTTTTTAGTTTTTTTATTTTTCTCTTCATTTGTACGATCATCTCGATCATCCGGACGAAATTTTAAAATGTATGTAAGAATGTTGACTATTGATTTTAGTAATTAGGTTGTTAAGCCTAAGTTAATG
>NW_021410861.1:0-401 GCF_001605985.2 Dendrobium catenatum | reverse complement strand
ATCATCCTGGACGATCGCAGGATCGGTCAGGACGATCTATTCAAAAGCCTTAGTTACTTATGGACGATAAATATCAGCCAGCTCAAATTCAGGGCGATGCTCTGGACGATTTTTCTCTGATTTGAACTGATCAGCCGTGACGATCGTGAGATCAGCCTGGACGATCAATCCAATTTTAAATCGTCCAGTTTTGCATTCAAGGCGATGCTCTGGCTGATCTTATGAGATTTGTACTGATCGACCAGGATGATGTCCATATCGGCCTGGACGATATTGTCGGCAACTTGCAATTAATGAGCTCATTTGAAGCTCTTCGATTTAAGAGCTCTTGTTCAACGTTTTGAATAATCTTTTGCTGCTGCCATGACCTAAGAAGGCCTTGAGGAGAGAAAGAGAAAGAG
>NW_021410860.1:0-300 GCF_001605985.2 Dendrobium catenatum | reverse complement strand
AATGTTAGTACACACAAGAGCAAATACAAAACTTCTACAAAATTGTTAGGAGATAATTACACAAAGAACAATAATATTTGGAATCATAAAAAATATATAAGTTGCAAGAATGTAAAACATGCAAATAACAACTATCATTAACATATGTCACATTCTTAGTGCTCAATATATAATAAAGCTTAGGTGATGAAGAAGGGACCTATGGACCTATAATTCAGCTCCAATAAATTTTATTATTAATTTAACTCTTAAATTAATAAATAAAAATTATTAATTTCAATATTATTCCATTATAAATAT
>NW_021410859.1:0-265 GCF_001605985.2 Dendrobium catenatum | reverse complement strand
CCGTCGTCAATGCATCGTCTTCTTCCCCTTCTCCCTCCCCCTCCCCCTCGCCCACCCCTCCCTTGGCTTCTTCAACCATCCCAGCCCCAACCCAGGCGGCTTCGTCGAGCCCCGCAGAAAGTAAAAAGCCAACCAACACCTCCGCTGGACACCGGAACGCTCAATCATTGGTGTCGGCCTACTTGTTGAGCCTGCTCATTCTGAGTATTCTCTAAAGACTAGTCAGGCCGGAGGCAGTGCTTTGTTTTGTTCGTAACTTCATATA
>NW_021410858.1:0-364 GCF_001605985.2 Dendrobium catenatum | reverse complement strand
TTGCTTTCGAGTTTTCGGGTAAACCCGAGCCCGAGCCGGTTTTACAAACGAGTTGAAATTACAAACATGAACCTGACCCGTATGACAAATGGGTTAATCCGAACCCGAAATTTTTTGGGTCGAGCTTCGGATCAGGTTTCAGTCGGGTCAGCACAAGGGAAAAAAAAAAACTAATACCATCTCTTAATTGCCTTAGAGCTTCTCCAGCCGAACTACAGTCGCGTGTATGGAGTGGCTTTTTGCTCCAATGGATCGCCAAAAAATACGCCAATGGCATGCAGATGAACAGTCCGACGCCAATATTGGCGTCGGACTGTTCACCTACGTCAAAAAAATCGCTCTATTTTTTCGCTTCGAGGGAAAG
>NW_021410857.1:0-312 GCF_001605985.2 Dendrobium catenatum | reverse complement strand
GTGATAGAAAAGTCCCCCTCAAACTTAAGAGAAAATTATGTAATTTGACGGTGAGAACTACAATGCTTTATGATGCAAAATGTTGGCCATTAAAAGAGAAGCATAATATTAAGTTAAGTGTTGCATAGATGAGGATGCTCTAGTGGATGAGTGGCTTTACTCTTAGAGACAGGATACAAAACGAGCATATGTGAAAGATAAGATTAGAGAGAGTCGCTGTAGATGGTTTGGTCACATATAACGATTACCTTCTGATGACCCGATTAGGAGAGTAGATGTATTAGATTTGACTTATGTTCAGAAAGGTAGAGG
>NW_021410856.1:0-304 GCF_001605985.2 Dendrobium catenatum | reverse complement strand
TTAAAGATTACCTGACCAACTATTGGCATGAGGTCTCTTTATCTATTTTATATGTTGATTGGATGCTTATCTTGGATAAGAGATTTATGGGGAGCAATTTGATGATCCTTTTGGTACTTCAAGAGCCTATTGAGAATTACCCGATAACTGTTAATTCTTGTGCTCTCCTCCAGGTGATGTTGTTCCAGGTCTTGGGTAATACCATTATGAGTAACTACTGGTTCTATTTATTTGGTACCTTGAACTTTTTTTGTAGTACCTTAATGTCTTTTAGTTATACCATGGCTAAGGAGTTAGTTCTCCA
>NW_021410855.1:0-223 GCF_001605985.2 Dendrobium catenatum | reverse complement strand
AGGGCAACCGGTTTTGCTCTACTAAGAGCTCTCCTCCCTTATCACACAATTTTTTTTTTTTTAGGGGTAGTGGATGGTTTTGATAACCCAGACCACATTCATTTCATGTGAATGAACTGGGGAGCACAATCATGTAGAAATTGATGTACAACTGAAACTATCATCAGGATAGAGGATCAACACTACCATATTTGACTAGCATGGAATGGTGTGGACCCAGTAT
>NW_021410854.1:0-236 GCF_001605985.2 Dendrobium catenatum | reverse complement strand
TGAAAGGGCCATGTCAACCACGTGATCATGACTTCCCGCGCACAAAAATTGGAGATAAATTTCATAGATTTAATCCTGCATGGTTTGATGAGCACAAATCTTGGTTAGAATATATTATAAGCGAAGATGCAGTTTATTGTTGTTGCAACTCATGACCCCGAGCTTGAGATTTTGATGATGCCAAATAATGAGTGTTTTAGAACAACCTTTCATTGAATATTATTTTATTTGCTATT
>NW_021410853.1:0-296 GCF_001605985.2 Dendrobium catenatum | reverse complement strand
AGGGAGCACCTATTGCGAGCCCAGCAGATCATGAAGATCAAGGCAGACTCGCATCGCAAGGAAGTGACATTTGAGGTGGGAGAAATGGTGTACCTAAAGCTGCGGCCTTACCGACAGAAGACTTTGGCTAACAGAAGAAGTGAGAAGCTCTCCCCACGATACTACGGGCCTTTCGAGATCGAAAGGAAAGTGGGGATGGTGGCCTACCGCCTCAAGTTACCACCTCAATCCTCCATCCACCCTGTTTTCCATGTGTCACTATTGAAGAAGAGCATAGGGGAGAACATCATGGCCAC
>NW_021410852.1:0-321 GCF_001605985.2 Dendrobium catenatum | reverse complement strand
CTATGATCATCGGCATCACAATCGCTTGAGGGACTAATCTGGTCGTTAACAAGATCAGCTCAGGCGGTGGTCTTCCGTCCGGCTGGCAACACTGCCTCTGTAAGGGCCTTCAATTGAATAGCAGCCCCCTCCCCTAGAACATCGTCCATATCAGTTTGGGAGCCCGAAGCCTCCTCAGATTCCTCCATCTCGCTGGCCATACAGTCTTCATGCTCGGACTGCTCACGGTCTTTGTCTGCCATGCCGCAGCTGCTGGCACGTCGAGATCCCTCCCCCGAACTGCAGCTGCTATCATCCTTGTCCATGCCCTGGGGTTGAACC
>NW_021410851.1:0-365 GCF_001605985.2 Dendrobium catenatum | reverse complement strand
TTATATTTTGTTTGGGACAACTTTTTATTGCTTCTTGAAGCAGCTTTTTATACAAAAATTTTGTACTAAAAAGCTGCTTCAAGAAGCAGTAAAAAAGTAGTCCCAAAAGAAGCCTTAGTCTCTCTATTCTACCGGCTCTAAAGTGGGATAAATTTTGTAAAATGAAGAGATTAAATTGGGATCAATTTAATATAACAATTATAATAAAAGGAATTATTTTGTATTATTTTTTTTATAATCGATGATTTATTTGAGACAAAATGCTATTTTACGATTAAGTTTTCTTCTGGGACGGCTTTTTATTATTTTTTTAAAATATTTTTTATTATAAAAATTTAAATTTTTTTATTAAAAATTACTTTAAA
>NW_021410850.1:0-348 GCF_001605985.2 Dendrobium catenatum | reverse complement strand
TAATCTATTGAAGCTCATTGGAAAGATCTTGTGGAGATCTTCAAAAGCTCTATGGTCTCAATCCTCTAGCATGTATGAAACTTTAGTTATAATAGATAGAATCCTAGGGCAATTTTGGCAATTTTGGCATTAAGTTAACTCTTCAGTGATTAAGACTATAAAGAATGTATTTTAGGCATGTATCTAACATGTCCAAATTTTCTCCCCTCTATTTGATTTAATTAAAGGCATCATTGAGATAATTTTGAATTATCTGTCATTATTTAACCCTTAATTTCAATTTAATCTAATTTCCTTTCTAATGAGAATTAGGATCAGATTGTTTGTGTATTGATTATGCTTAGAATA
>NW_021410849.1:0-1070 GCF_001605985.2 Dendrobium catenatum | reverse complement strand
GACTTTCCTGGGATTCGACCACATGTCAAATATGTTCCAATGGCGGCTTATATATTCTCCGTTCAGATTGAATCCTTATGAATTGATGACAGAGGATATCTTAGATGATCAGAGTTCTTCTTCATACGCAGACATGTTTAAAGGTCCACCTCGTAAGTCTTCTTCCACACCCTTGATCAAGTCCATATTTAATGAGCTTAAAGATCTGTTGTCGCAATTATCATCTTTGTTTGTCTATAATGAGCCCATATTGACAAGTATGATGATGGACTATTATTGGGAGTTCTTGATGTTGATAAGCCTTTGTATGATGATGATCAGAGCGAGCGGGATGTCCATGAGGAATTATTCACTCATAGTGTTCACAATAAGGCAACAAACTTGATCGTCATCACTAATAAAAAAATTGCAATGCAAGATCTCCCCAATGAGTTAGATGTTGAATCTTCCATCTACTTCTCTAGGATGCTAGCCAGAAGAAATACAAATGATTCCAAATAGTTTCATAATCACAAATGTTTCATCCACTTGTGCTAAACTTGAGATGTTGAAGATTAGTAGACAAATTGACATTGGTCGAACCTATCCAGATTGGTTTAGCCAACCAAACCCGCATCCTTATTGTGGCCAACCATATATCTTTCTACGAGCCGGAAGTTCCTCCTACCCCGGTAGAATGACATTAGAGCTATTGCTTGATTCTTTTATTATAAACTTTCACTCCATGTATTGGCCACATAATTATATAATTGACTTATATATTTTTCTTTAGCCGGTTGCCTTTTATGTAGCCTACAAATTCTATAAATTAGGATTGTTGTCTAGTAATGAGAAGGGATGAATAAGATTTGAGTTTAGTTTAGTTTCTATTTCTGCATCCTGAAGTGCATTCATGTGGTGGTTTCTTCCGAGAAGGAGTTCTTGGTGTTGTACTCAATCACGATCATCAGATATTTGACAAGGAGTTGTCGAGCCCCCTCCGTTCCAGTGTCACTATGTTTCATGATTTTGGAAAAATATATGAATGCACTCAAAGATTTAAAATAACAAATTTAAGTGATAAAAATCCT
>NW_021410848.1:0-1358 GCF_001605985.2 Dendrobium catenatum | reverse complement strand
TATGAATTAGAAATTTTTTTTACTAGAAAGCATAAAGTTGTCTTGAACGAAGCCTAAGGTTTCATTTTGGATAACTTTTAGCCACTGCTTTTTGGCTGGTTTCATGAGATTTTTGTTAGGACTGTAAACAAATCGAGCTGAGTCAAGCATGTGCGTGTTCATGTTTGAGTTCGTTTAGTATCATCTTGTTCAAGTTTAGTTCAAGCTTGATTCGAGCTTTTGTGTTTATATTTAAGCTTGGTTCGTTTAAATTAATGGTTGTTCTTGTTCAGTTCATTATTGACCTTTAAGCAAACTAGCTTTATCAAGCTATAAACGAACTCTACTTCTTGATGCACATTAATTTAACGAACAAGCCTTGTCGAGCTTTCTAACAAATAATTACATCGAGCCTATTCGTTATTATATCTAAGCAAAGTTTTTTAAACTATCAAACAAGCTCATTCACGAACATATCTAATGACCGTTTTTGAGCTACCAAATGAGCTTATCCATGAACAAACGATCTATGCTTTATCTAACATTTGTTCAAAGAATGAGTTGTTCGCGATTTTAGGCAGATGCAGAAAATAAAAATAAATTATTAAACAATTTTACACATGATCATTTAAAATAAACTATTAAATTTAACAATATATATATTTTTTTAAACTCAAATATAGTTTGAATCGAGCTTCTTAGTCGAACTCTAATCAAGCTTCTTAATAAGCTTGTTCTCTAGCATTAACGATACTGTTCATGAACATAAACGAACTAAACATCAAGATGTTAGAGCTCGTTTATTTATCTATCGAGTACTTATAAAAAATGTTCGAACTTATTCATTTACCTTATCAAACGAACATTAATGAGCTCTTATCGAACTGAGCCAAGCTTATCAAACGTTTTGTGCTAGAAAATTGTTGTATAAAGCAATAAAAAAAGTTTTCCCAAACAAAATATAAAGGGCTATTTGGGACAGCTTTCCCTATGTTTGCTTTTCATATAGCAACTATAATTTAGTTTGACTATGAAAGTAACTTTTTAGAAAATGCTCTGAATATTATAAATGTATTATTATTTTTAATAGAACAAATCTAAAAAACATCTTCCATTCATAAAAATTTTAAAAAAACAACTGCATAATAATAATCATAAATTAATCAAATAAGATTATAATAATAATAAAATATTAATCAAATAAGATTGTACTTGCACAATTAAAAATAAAATAGCCAAAATATTATCTCAAAATGACCCTTAATTTTAATAATAACTTACGCGCACGATTTGATCTCAACCCCATCAACACATTGGATAACTCAAAGCAAAACCCAGCTTCCAAAAGCTGTACGCATCAGCAAAAATAGCAAGCAAGA
>NW_021410847.1:0-256 GCF_001605985.2 Dendrobium catenatum | reverse complement strand
GCATTCTTTGGCTATGGATTTATTTTCTCCTGTGGTTTATGGGTGGTAAGTGATTGTTTGGGGGAATTCCTTATGTTATCAATGTAAATCTCGCTTGGCTTTGGACTTTGGGGCCCTTGTTGGTTAGTTGTTTGCTCTTGACATTGGGGAGCTGTGCGGTTTTACCTGGGAGTTTTTCTATCTCTTTGGTGCTGTGGAGCATTTCTTCATTAACTATGTGAGTTTCCTTATGCACAAGATGATTAAGGGTGATATA
>NW_021410846.1:0-253 GCF_001605985.2 Dendrobium catenatum | reverse complement strand
TGAAGTCTCTTGGTCATGGTAATATCCTGTCTAAAAATAGGAAAAATGATAGTTGTAAATCCAAAAAGATTGGGAGTAATTCTCCCATCTTTAACAATGACTTCTCTTATTTTCTGGAATTGTAGAGGAGCCAAGAAAGTTGAGGCTGCTCTATACTTGAAATAAATTATAAAAGATAATAATGTTCTAATGGTGGGTTTGATGGAGACAAAAATCAACAACTTGGAAAACTCTCAAGTTTTGAATCTTTTGG
>NW_021410845.1:0-473 GCF_001605985.2 Dendrobium catenatum | reverse complement strand
TCTCCTTTATCTATGAAAGGATTATCATCACCAGTTTAGATTCGTTTGCCCCATCTACCTTTACAATGTTGAGATGGATTAAATGTTACTAAAATTGCTTCAAAAGTAGGAATTCCTATGTTACCGGATGGTAATATGTTTAAATGGGGAAGATGAGAATTGATAAATGGACACCATATTTCTCCCTTATATCTATGAAAGGATTATCATCACCAGTTTGGAATTGTTTGCCCCATCTACTTTTACACTGTTGGGATGAATTAAATGTTACTAAAATTGCTTCAAAAGTAGGAGTCCCTATGCTACTGGATGGTAATATGTTTAAATGGGGAATAAGGCAATTTGCAAGGGTTTGTGTGCGCATAAACTTTGATTCTAAGCTACCTCAAGGAATTTGGGTTGAGGTTTAAGTGGAAGATTTTTTTCAGAAGATTGAATACGAAAAAATCTTTTTTTTTTTTTTTCCCCAAAGG
>NW_021410844.1:0-211 GCF_001605985.2 Dendrobium catenatum | reverse complement strand
TCTCAGTGGTATAAGAGTAATATTAAACTTTGAGGTGGTAGATATATAAATGGTTAAAAATATAGTGGTATGTATGTAAATTTCCCTTATATCTAATAAAATATGTTTGACCTATAGAAAAACGTTTTAGGTGCAATAGCAAACTCCCATATGACTCCACCTCAGTGGTCTACATATTTCCAATAGTTATAGACAAGTTATCGTTCAGGCC
>NW_021410843.1:0-440 GCF_001605985.2 Dendrobium catenatum | reverse complement strand
TATAGAGTAACCCTCAGGTGTATTTCAGTTTCCAAATATAGCCATGTACGTTAATCAAAAAGTAGTCTAAACTTAAGATTTTGAAACAAAGCTCTGATACCACTTGTTGAAATTTGTTCAATATTAGTTAGGTTGTTAGACCTAAGCTTATATCCCAACAACTAACCAAGAGGGGGAGGGTGAATTGGTAATTAAAAAAATTTCCCTCTTTAATTTTTAAACCGATAAAAACTTTTATGATTTTTTGTAAAAAGATTTTTCAACCACAGATCAAAAGAAAAAAGTAAAGTAAACAAAAAAAAAGCAACAGAAAATAAAAAGACACAAGATTTATAGTGTTTCAGTCAAACACGACCTACATCCACTCCCTAGAGGCACCCTCCGAGTATTGCACTAATACCAACAGTGTCTCTCCTTTTGCCCCCACAGCAAGGCGGAGA
>NW_021410842.1:0-228 GCF_001605985.2 Dendrobium catenatum | reverse complement strand
AGGAGGTCGTAGTGGATACAACGGGTCCACTGCAAATAACTACAAACCACTTGTGGATAACAACAGTGAGAACCTCGTAAGCATAGCGAATCACTGTGGACACAAGTACGGATATTACCTACAACGACGGTATCCAAGATCTACAAGTACGTTGAGTACAAGGGCGACTCTATGTACGAAAAGGACACCCACTGGCAGAAGGGGGGAAATGTTTGAACAAATTAGAAC
>NW_021410841.1:0-288 GCF_001605985.2 Dendrobium catenatum | reverse complement strand
ATTTTGTTTTCTACTAGACCATAAAACTAATGAATTTACAATGAATTGACATGTTCCAGAACTGCTTTTCTTATCCACTCTACAGTCTGCAAAATCAGAATCTGAATAACCAATAATTTCAAATAAAGAGCTAAACTTTGGATATTAAATTCCTAAGTTCTGAGTTCCTAGTAAGTATCTTAAAATTCTTTTCACTGCTGTCAAATGTGATTCTTTTGGATCAGATTGAAATCTAGCACATAAAAAAACATTAAATATGATATCTGGTCTGCTAGCAGTCAAGTAAAG
>NW_021410840.1:0-280 GCF_001605985.2 Dendrobium catenatum | reverse complement strand
TCTCTTTGTGAGTTCTACCGGTGGATTGGTGTTCAAGAGTTTTCATTTGAAATTTCTTTGTTTTTCTCCCCAATCTTTTCTTCCCCACTTAGCCGAAATCCCTTTCTTTGTTTTCTCTCAATTCCCCACCACCACCCAAGCCCCACCGCCGGCCTCCCTTGGCCGGCCCAGCCACCAGCAGCCTTCCCCGCAACCAAGCAGCCCGCCGGTCCCCTCCCACCTTGCCACCGCCTCCTTCTCCCCTTTTCGAATTTCAAATCTGAAATTTGGGAGTTTCATT
>NW_021410839.1:0-200 GCF_001605985.2 Dendrobium catenatum | reverse complement strand
GTTATAAGGAGTTTTATATGCTGACGGGCGGCCGACGAGCAAAAGAGTGACGACTCTTCTTGATCGAAACCAACGTGCGGATATCTACAACAGCAATACAGATTCTACAACAGCACTATGGATTTCTACAACAGCATCATTGATCATGACTAGTGTTTGTGCTTGTCGAGTAAGACCATTGTATGGAATTGCATGTGTAC
>NW_021410838.1:0-357 GCF_001605985.2 Dendrobium catenatum | reverse complement strand
AAGAATTTAAAATTTAATAAAAAAATGTATCTCATCGAGTCTTTAAGTTCATTCATTATTTAAGTTTTTTGAGTTAAGGTATCATTGGATTACTCCCGGAAAATCATACAGATGGTAATCATGGGGCTCACTTTCGTAAATGTAGACAAAAAAACTATCACATTGGAAAAGTTGGATCTGTAGAATTAAGCATTCAATTGACCTTCCAGTAGCTGGTGAAGCTGGGGTAACTAATGATGATTAAGGTTGTCCAACCGTATTATATATTGATTACATAAGTATTATCACTGAATTCACCACTTGAGATTATATTAGAAAGTCATTAAAACACATAATACCAAATTGGAAGAATTTCTA
>NW_021410837.1:0-206 GCF_001605985.2 Dendrobium catenatum | reverse complement strand
TATTATAATTTTTTGAAATTATCACGACCTAATTAATGGGTAAATTAGGGTTTATTAATTAAGGAATTTAAAGTCTCCTAAAAATTCCTAGAAAATTTTGGGAGGTTTAGGATATCATTAAGTTTAATTTTTAAATGTTTCATGTCAATAAGGGATCTACCCTAGCTCCTAAAATTTTTTGAAATTTGCTAGACTGGTCCTTAATT
>NW_021410836.1:0-215 GCF_001605985.2 Dendrobium catenatum | reverse complement strand
TGAGGGGATTCACAAGGGGTTGCTCCAAGCATTATTTCACATCTTTTTCCCTAGAGTGTCTTGTCCTTGGAAGGGTTGGGAGAGATAAGTTTCAGCAACTGATCGAGGTTCTCTGCCTGCTTCAGTAGAAAGCAAAAGGAGGAAGGTTCTATGCCTTGCCGGGTTAGGCACACCCGGTAAAAAGAGGTGTTTGTAAAGGCTTCTCCGCCTAGCTG
>NW_021410835.1:0-308 GCF_001605985.2 Dendrobium catenatum | reverse complement strand
CGTACAAAATTTATTGAATCAAAAAAAAAAAAAAACGTACAAAATTTAAAGCTTCACAGTGTCTCCGAATAGTATCGACAAAGACAATGCTGCAAGAACTTTTTTCATTTTGTAGAGAGATTATTATATGTAGAGTCCGGATTCAGATAATCATTTGATTTTGTGGCTGTGAGCTGTAAAATTATAATTATTGTTCACCACTATATTTTTAGTGTTCATCCATATGCTATTACTATTTATAGTCACAAAATCGAATAATTTTCTGTATCCGGACTCCATACGTAATAATCTCTCCATTTTTTTTATCA
>NW_021410834.1:0-1049 GCF_001605985.2 Dendrobium catenatum | reverse complement strand
AGCAATTTCCGGCGTCTATTTTTTGTCGGAAAATGGCCAAAATCCGCCGGAAATTTATATTTCCGACGGATTTCCGACGGAAATATTTACGTTGGTTCAATGCGCGTCGAAAAAGTGTTATCGATGTAAAAATTATCGCCGGAAATAACTATGCCGGAAATTTAAAAGAATTGAAAAAAAAATTAATTCATAAACCCGCTGATGCAAGCCCTCCCCACCCGGGACCCAATTTCTTCTTGCCATTATCATTCATAAATCTTAAATCAGTGTACTGGTGTCACTACAGGAAAACCAACAATTTCCGGCGTCTATTTTTCGTCGGAAAATGGCCAAAATCTGCCGGAAATTAATATTTCCGACGGAAATATTTACGCCGGTTCAAAGCGCGTCGAAAAAGTGTTATCGGCGTAAAAATTATCGCCAGAAATAACTATGCCGGAAATTTAAAAGAATTGAAAAAAAAAAAATTCATAATCCCGCTGAAGCAAGCCCTCCCCGCCCTCCCCGCTCGGGACCTAATTTCATCTTGCCATTATCATTAATAAATCTTAAATCAGTGTACTGGTGTTACTACAGGAAAAATAGCAATTTTCGACGACTATTTTTCATCAAAAATTGGCCAAAATCCGCCGAAAATTAATATTTCCGACGGAAATATTTACGCTGGTTCAATGCGCATCGAAAAAGTGTTATCGGCGTAAAAATTATCGCCGGAAATAACTATGTCGGAAATTTAAATGAATTGAAAAAAAATTAATTCATAATCACACTGAAGGAAGCCCTCCCCGTCCGGGACCCAATTTCATCTTGCCATTATCATTCATAAATCTTAAATAAGTGTACTGGTGTCACTACAGGAAAAACAACAATTTCCTGCGTCTATTTTTCGTCGAAAAATGGCCAAAATCCGTCGGAAATTAATATTTCCCACGGATTTCCGACGGAAATATTTACGCCGGTTCAATGCGCGTTGAAAAAGTGTTATCGGCGTAAAAATTATCTCCGGAAATAATATGCCGGAAATTTAAAAGAATTGAAAAAAAAATTAA
>NW_021410833.1:0-1265 GCF_001605985.2 Dendrobium catenatum | reverse complement strand
GGTGATCAAGATCTTCAAGTACGTCGGGTACAAGGGCGATTCTATATACGAAAAAGGCACCCCTGGCAAAAAGGGGGAAATGTTTGAACAAATTAGAACCAAACTTCATGGTGTCCCAAAGTCTCTTTTTAGTTCTATAATTAAGAAGAGGATAGTTTGGATGCCCACAAACACCGAAAATAGCAAGTCCACTACGCCGAAGAGCCTAAAAGGAGTTCTTTCCAAATCAACAGTCTTTGACTCTAAAATTCAGAAAATCCTTCCCCGGTAATTGAGAAAGGGGAGCAATGTCAAGATGAGGAAACACCTCATGACATCCAAATAACAACGCCACCGGATCCGCAATACTCGTGCTAGCGGACAGAAGGCGTGTATAAGTTCTCAAATGAAAAGTTGTGTGCATCCAAACGATAGTTATCTACACAACTATAAATATTTCAAAGTACCCCCATACAAGTGCACCGTAGTTTGTATACACATAGGTACACAAGGGGTGAATTTAATCCCGACTCGCCTGTGCCCCGGCGAGCGTATTATTGGTACACACGTGACGCCTAGGGATGTTGCACGGGTCGATAAGTGAATTCTAGTTCGAACATGATCCTTCTATACAGATTAATAGAAGCGACAGGGTTCGAACCTTCAAACAAACACATGGTTGTGGGAATCGATGTATTTGTTTCAATACAATCATATTAGGCCTTCAAGGCCTACAATCAAAAGAATTCACTAAACAAAGGCATGAAGCCTACGAAACCCGATCCTCCTAAGCAGGTGAATAGGAGTAGACAGGGTTCAAACTCCTAGATAAATATACGGTCACGAATGTGGTTGGAATATTTATTTTAATGCATTCATATTCGGCCTTCAAGGCCTAAAATCAAGAAAATTCATAAACAAAGACACAAAGCCTATGAGGAACCCGATCCTCGATCAACAGCCTAGTCGAGTTGACAGGGTTCAATCAACTAAAGTGGAAATGACCCCAAACACCCCGATGATGGCCGTGTTGAATGCAGATCTAAACCGGAGGGGTTCCCAAATATTTTTCAAACATCTCCTAAATATCCAAAGTTTATTTCAAATATTTTGAAGCTCCACCCAAAATACCCATAAAAACCAAAAACTCCACAAGAATACCAAAATTCAAAAAAAAAAATCTCAAAATCCCAAAATCCAAAAATATTTTAAAATTTGAAATAAATTCATAAACATTTAAAACAAAAATTATCCGCCCTCCGCAACAGTTTGCCGAGGTGGACAAA
>NW_021410832.1:0-305 GCF_001605985.2 Dendrobium catenatum | reverse complement strand
GGGTCAACCACACTAGTTTGAAGGAATTTAAAGATCCCTAACCCCTAAAACCAGAAGCATTATCATAAGCTACAAAACTTTCAAATATTTATATCAAAAGCCACTAAACAAGGGATATTGTGATTTTGACCTTGGAAGCCTCTCCAAACTAATTTATCATGATCATCATCACTAGTATGCTGCATGAAATTAGTATTGAACCTTGATTGACCATGGTTGATCCTAAGGCCCTAAAACCCTTAACCATTAAAATTGTATTTTATTTAAATCTCAAATGGCCCAATCAAACCATACCATGCAAACTT
>NW_021410831.1:0-272 GCF_001605985.2 Dendrobium catenatum | reverse complement strand
AAGTCCAAGATGGTGCAATTTCTGTTTTAAATATCAAATCTCCAAGTCTTTCAACCCTTCAAATTCTAAATCCAAACCCAACTCTTCAAACCCATGCTGCTACTATATGCCAGATAACATGTATTCTCCATACGTATCTGATTGACGACTAGCCTTAATCGAAAGTTCTCTCTCGTGATCGAGAGGGGTAATTAACTATAGGGACTTGCGCCTATAGGAAACCAGAACTCGGATTATAAAGTCCTTACAAAATGAGGGCGAAATCTCTGGGT
>NW_021410830.1:0-330 GCF_001605985.2 Dendrobium catenatum | reverse complement strand
CCTTCCCCTTCCCCTTTTCTTCTTGTCTCTTGGAGAACTGTGGCTTGCTCTTTAATTGGTGGCTGAATTCAAAGTATTAGAATTTATAAAAGAATGCTTTTTCCCTTGGCAGTCCATCCGGCCTTTGATTTTTCGAACTGGGATGCTTTTCCCGTTGCTGTGCTGCTTTGGATTCTCGGCCTGCTTGCTGGCTCTTTGGTTCTGTGAGATGCTGGGCTGTTTTTTCCGAAATGTCTCTTGGAATTCTTTTGAAAACTAAATAAATGCTCGGGATGATGTGAACATTAACTAAGGTGGCTTTTGGCATTCCTCTACTTTGCCTATAAATAT
>NW_021410829.1:0-1442 GCF_001605985.2 Dendrobium catenatum | reverse complement strand
TAAGAAGAGGTTCCAAAAGGCATTCTAGGCGGACTCTTCATCAGACTCCTCTGAAACTGAAGCTGAAGAGGAGACAACAAACTTGTGCTTAATGGCTGATGTATGAGTAATTATTTGAAGTTTTTGAACAAATTCATGCATCATATAGGAAATTTAAGAAAACACATGCTATCTTAAAATTAGAAATTTTAAAATTAGAAAAAGAGTATGAAAATCTTCTTAAAGACCATTCCCAAATTGATAGTAATCACATATCTTTACTTCATGAGTTTGATGCATTAAACAAAAAGCATAATGAAATATTTGATGCATACGATTCCTTAAAGTCATCCCATGCTGAGTTAGAAAAAGAATTATCAAGTCTCAAAGCTTTTGAAACTAAGACATTGCATGCGTTTCAAAACTTTAAAAGGAAGCACTACTACCTAAAAAAATTAAGAAATCCTTTTCCTAATGTTAGATATTTTTCAGGTGGCATACTAGGACACATTTCACACACATGCACTATTCAACATAACACACATTGGGTGTGAAAATCCAAATTTCATGATTCACAGCATAACACTCATGCATTGCATACTATTTTCCATAAAAAAGGGACCTAAACTTGTTTGGGTTCCTAAATATGACATTTGACGATTTTGCAGGCATGCTCTTACAAAAGGCCTCATAAGAGTTGTGGTACCTGGACAGTGGATGCTCATGACAAATAATTAGAGATGGTAATCAATTTGTTTCGGTGGAGGCCAGGTCTTGAGGCAAGGTGAGTCTTGGAGACAACACCACCAAGAAAGTTGTGGGCGCATGTATAATTGGAAACTAAGAACCTTTTAATTGAAAATATTTTTCTTGTAGATTAACTAAAACACAACCTGCTCAATATCAGTCAGCTATGCGATAAAGGCTTCATCATTAAATTCATGGCTAACTCTTGCTTCATAAGCTTAAATAATAATACTATTTTGCAGGGCAAGCGGATCAAGAACATTTATATGCTTGATTTAAATAACATTGAATGTGCTGCTTCATTTTCCTTAAAAACTTCTGTTGATGATTCATGGTTGTGGCATAAAAGATTATGTCATGCCAGTATGAAAACCCTTAGGAAAGTGACCCAAAATGACCTAGTTAGAGGTATCCCCAAGCTTAAGTTTTCAAAAGACCACCTTTGTGATGCCTGCCAATTAGGAAAGCAAGTCCACTCCATCTTTCACTCAATTAAGGACATTAGCACCTCTAGACCATTAAAAGTCCTTCACATGGATTTGTTTGGACCCATTAGTACTTTTAGCTTAGGAGGTAAAGTCTATAGTTTTGTGATTGTTGATGACTACTCGAGGTTTACTTGGATTAGATTTTTGTCCCATAAGAATGAATCTTTTGATGAGTTTAGAGCCTTCTTTATTAGATTCAGATAAAGTTAGGTTGTGAGATCTTGACCA
>NW_021410828.1:0-359 GCF_001605985.2 Dendrobium catenatum | reverse complement strand
AGTAGAGCTACTTTATAGCACAACAATTGTTTTGAAGAGGTCACTTACATTTATTAAATTTTGATGACTTAGTGATGTTGAGTCCCTTGATGTTTTAAGAGCTTAGAGTATTAACTTAGAGAAAAATCATACAGAAAATTAAATTTAACTATGATCTTTAGCCAATGGAAGAATTGTTATATCATCACAAACTAATCAAGAGAAACAAATATAGATGTAGATTTTTACATTATCAAGTAAAGTTTTAAGTTGAATAGAATTAATTTCAAAGGATTGGCTAGTTACCATATTGGAGTGAAAAGTTTTCAGAAATAAGAGATGAGTCTAGTTAAGTTAAAAGAACTATAACTCTGCACAAT
>NW_021410827.1:0-311 GCF_001605985.2 Dendrobium catenatum | reverse complement strand
TGAGTCTATAATATAAAAAAAAAAAAAAGATTATCATGACTAAAAAAATACCGAAAAACTTTTTAGGCTTCAAGTCAAATTGGGGGAACAAGCTAACCAGCCGCCATCACCAATGCTCCCGTCGGAGCTCCATAAGGTGTAGATCATGTGTCATTCACTACAGGAAATTCAGGAATTAACGGCGGCTAGTGCCGGTGGTCATATAGCAGTCGGTAATACCGGCGGTTATTTAATTAGTCACCACCAGAATTAGTGTCGGTCTAATAACCTGCGGTTAGGCTGCATGTTTTATTTTGTATCGGCGCTTTACC
>NW_021410826.1:0-223 GCF_001605985.2 Dendrobium catenatum | reverse complement strand
CAGGTGGTAGGAAAGAAACAAGTGATTGAGACTATAGAAGAACACCAGCAAGATCCAGAAATAAAGGTTTCTCAATCCAAAGAGTTAAAGCAAATGGTAGAAAAGCAAGTAAGGGAGGCATTAGCAGAGTCACAGAGCTCGTCATATACTCCAAAAGGTAGACCCTACCCAGAGGAGTTTGATGCAGTTCCATACCCAAAGGGGTTTGTGCCTCCCTCCTTCA
>NW_021410825.1:0-210 GCF_001605985.2 Dendrobium catenatum | reverse complement strand
AGTCGACATGGTTCGAACCATTAAGCAAATATAAAGTTGTGGCGACTGGTATACTTGCTTTAAAACATTCATATTAGGCCTTCAAGGCCTACAACAATATGAATTCGCTAATAAAGACACGAAGCCTACAAAACCTGATCCCCTATCACCAAGTTGATATTGACAGGGTTCAATCAATAAAGAGGAATAACCCCTAACACCCCGATGATG
>NW_021410824.1:0-231 GCF_001605985.2 Dendrobium catenatum | reverse complement strand
AAATAAAAAGTTTTGTTATAAAAATTGGTTTAATTTAAAAAATTATGATAATTGGGAAATATATAAAGTTGCTCGTAAGGATGCTAATAAAGCAATATGTGATAATTGGGAAATATATAAAGTTGCTCGTAAGGATGCTAAGAAAGCAATATGTGATGTAAAGGCATTAGCTTTTAGTGATTTATATAATAGATTAGATACTAAGGATGGAGAAAGATATATATATATATA
>NW_021410823.1:0-234 GCF_001605985.2 Dendrobium catenatum | reverse complement strand
TCCAAATGCTGTCAGGATCTCCTAAAGAACCCTAACTCTACACAAAAGGGGAGGAGACATCAGAACGACATCTCTCAAGAAAACTGGAAGAGATATACCCGCTGTAAAGTGTATAAAAGGGTGATCTCATTCCAAAGGAGTAAAAAGAGCTCGAGTAGCGAGGGGGCACCTCAACTACAGAAGGCAGGACTATGCCTAATAAAACTAATCCTCAAAGAGGCTACAGTAGTGAAC
>NW_021410822.1:0-255 GCF_001605985.2 Dendrobium catenatum | reverse complement strand
GTTTGGACGTCCTGCTGCTCGGCGCCCAGTCCGAGCACCACGTCCCGTTCCTGTTCCTGCGCAGCCAGTGCGCCCTGTGGCTAGGCGACCAGTGCCTAGGCCACTTGCCGTTCCAGCGGTCAGGCGTCCAGTGCCTGTCGCTCCTGCTGCACAGGTTGCCCCGGCCCCTCAGCGCCGGCAGCCTGCTACTACTGTTGCTCCCGTTGTCCCAACGGAAGCACCTCGTGTTCGGGTTCCCCCTCCCACTCCTACTAG
>NW_021410821.1:0-218 GCF_001605985.2 Dendrobium catenatum | reverse complement strand
TTTCAATATTTGACAAGACACGAAAATCCGACTTGAACCCGACAGAGAAAATTCGGGTTTGACCCAACCTGATTTCTAAATGGGTCGGGTTCGGGTTCCCGGATTCAACCAGTTTGAAAAATGGGTCGGTTTGGGTTGACCTGATAGGTTGTCGGGTCAACCTAGAAACCAAATTAAAATGAGCTGCCAACGCTGCCTGAGACTGCTTGAACATGCCC
>NW_021410820.1:0-222 GCF_001605985.2 Dendrobium catenatum | reverse complement strand
TCTGTTCTGTTTCTGATTTGATATGACTTCTGTTTCTGTACAATTCTGTTTGCTTTGATATTTGTTTAGTTCAGTTCTGATCTGTCCAATTTGATATCTGTCCGATTCTGTTCTGATTTCTGTACGAATTTGTCTGATGTGTTTGGTTTTGGAGATTCTGAGAATTTTGATTGGAGGTTTGTTGCTTTGTTGAGCTGTTGAGCTCACCCTTGCTTTCTGGTG
>NW_021410819.1:0-427 GCF_001605985.2 Dendrobium catenatum | reverse complement strand
AACCAACTTAGGTAAGTCGATTCAGTTCGTCCTGGGACGAACAGGTTTCATCCTAGGATGATTTTATTCAGAGAGTTTCATCTAGGGACGAAGGTTCATTTCGTTCTGTACGATCTCATTCAGAGAGTTTCATCCAGAGACGAAGGTTCATTTCATCATGTATGATCTCATATAGAGAGTTTCATCCCGGTATGAACCATGCTTTTCGTCTGAACGAACAATGCAAGGTGAGAATACAGAGACGTTCGTCCTAGGACGAATACAAAATTTGACCTGGATGATTAGGACTTAGAAAATTTTCTACCTGCCTGTTCGATCCATTGCTCTTCCTAGGGGTTAATTGACATGATCGTCCCGTACGATCAGTTCACAAAAATTATCCCCCAAGAGTGTGTGTTTTGATTTTTCACTCAATTACAATCACTCC
>NW_021410818.1:0-315 GCF_001605985.2 Dendrobium catenatum | reverse complement strand
AAGTAATTAAAGAAATTCATAAAATGCTCAAATTGATATTAAACCTAATATTGACCTAACTAGGGTCCGGAACCATAGGGCTTTTGTAGTGCTCCCTGAGACCTTTCCAATGAGCCTAAGAACACCTAATTTGGGTAAGTATACAGGGAGTTATAAATTTTTGAAGATCCCTTGAATTTCTGGATTTATTAATCCAGCAATTACACAGTCAGCAACCGTCACCCACGCGTTGCGCGTCGATTCGCCAGGAAATGATTGGCGCTAATGATTAACGGCCGGGTTAACAAAATCCGTTGGATGACGGATCAAATGGCT
>NW_021410817.1:0-291 GCF_001605985.2 Dendrobium catenatum | reverse complement strand
CCTCATCAGATTCCCTCAAACTCATGACTTGTTCGTCAGGTAGGTCATCGTTTAGAGGAGAATCTGCCGGTAGCGGGTGTGCTGCCAGAAAATCGGTGACAGCCTGTCCTTTTACAGCACGAAGAGGAGTGAAAGTAATCAAAAATTGCAGTAATATCATAGACCAATGAGCTAAACGTCCTGACAACGTAGGCTGAGTCATAAGATATTGCAAAGAATTAACACTCGAAATAAAAGGAATTGAGTGGGAGAGTATGTAATGCCTCAGTTTCTGAGCTGCAAAAACCAAAG
>NW_021410816.1:0-353 GCF_001605985.2 Dendrobium catenatum | reverse complement strand
CGGGATTAAGTTAAAAATGTGACCTTTAGAAGTATTCCTCCACCCTTTTAATAAGGAAGGAAGATCATTGAATTGGACAGCGTGATTCAGATTTGCCAAAGTAATGTAATGATGCCAAACCTTCTTAGCAATATCCCCATTCACAAAAGAATGATTAACACTTTCAATGTTAGAACAACAATGGCATTTGGAGAGGAAACTAAAACCTTTTTTCTGAATTAAAATATCTACAGAAATAAAACCTTTTAGGCATCTCCACACTAAAATGGAATATGAAATAGGGATATTATTATGCCATAAAGAAGAATAAAGAAGAAAATAGTTATACTTATACTTGCAGGTATCCCACACCA
>NW_021410815.1:0-4976 GCF_001605985.2 Dendrobium catenatum | reverse complement strand
CTACACTAACCCCTTACTAGAGAAGAGAGATATAAATTTAAATATAGAAATGCAAACTACATTTATAAACTACAAAAACAGAGTGCACTATCTAGAAAAGTGTATAATAAGAAAGGTATAACATCTAGAGTACATAAAATAAATTAACACCAAGGATATGCTCCAAGCATGGCATCCACATTACACCAAACCAAAACATTGGCCTAGCCTAACTATCTGAAGTGTGTGTATAAGCTATGTGTCTTTGGATATGTCCAAGAAGGTGATATATTTAAGTTATCTATCATGTATATTTATTTGTTTATTATAAGCCAAAGGATGTTTTAATTTGAATTGAAGTTTTAATGCTTTATTGATTTATTAAAAAGAATATTTATAATGGGTTAAACTTATTTAATATTAAGTTATAATGAATTATGATAATTGATAATCCCAAGTGAAGTATGGGATTAATAATCATCAAATCCTAAGGCTCATAATTATAATACATTCATTCCCCCATATAAGATAAAATGATTACATAGAGTCCTTGGAGTTTTATTTAATATTTTATTTAATTATCTTTTGATTGTAATTTTGAGGAATATGTTAATTTAAATCTCCAAACTTCTTTGAATAATCCAACTAACACATCCTAGGTCAAACTTTTTAATTCATTTATGATTGCCCTCTAAAGTACTACTAGGTTATATTAAAGAATATTTTCGTGGTTGCTTTATACACTTTCTTTGAATTAGGTATATTGCCTCCTTAGGGAATTTGTTGAAGCCACATGGAAGGTTGTTAAACAAATTACCACTATTCTAAATGATTAGATTTTTTGGAGTAGCTAAAAAATCAATCATTCTAAATCCGTGATAATGTGTGAAAAATCTTTACTTGGGTGGAAGAATAATAGAAGAATGGATAAATGGCTATGATTTTGTTTGGTTTATGAAACTGAATATTTAGGAGTCATTAAATCCTTAAGGAGGATGGTGGATGTTGATTTTCAAAACTTTTTTAAGAGTACTAGAGATAGATTCAAATTTTAGGGGAGCCATTCTCTATCTCTCACTAGGAGAGCCACTCATCACTTTTTCCCTTCCACCTCTTCCCTCATATCTTATAACTCATACACTTATTATTTAATTAGATCCAAACATTCTTATTATTCCTCTAAACAAAAACGCAAGAGTAGATAAACCATTCAAAAATCTATTTTTCTTTAGCTGTTGCGAAATTGTTTAATTTTTCTTCAAATGCTGATAATTGGAAAAGAAAGTTGAGATTGCTACCTAAAGAAAATTTCTTTTTGCGGAGAATTTCTAAAAAATGCTTTGCCTACTAATTAATTATGGTTGAATAGAAGAATAATGTTGGATAATATTATTTGCCTCAGAAATTGTCAATATGAAGAGGATTTAAAATATATATCTATTAAATGAAGTAAGTTAATATAAGTTTTTATGAAACTAAGGTTTCGTTTGGGACGGTTTTCTTACTGCTTCTTAAAGCAGTATTTTAGTATAAAATTTTTAATTTTTTTACTAAAAAGCTACTTTAAGAAATAATAGCAATGTCATCTCAAATAAAGCCTAAATTAATGGGGATTTCAACTGAAATAGTACCATTGATAATTGGGATGCTAACTAGCTTGTTGAGCTATCCAGTAAATCTTGGTGTTGATGCATCCCTTCTTCCCTCTAACAAAGATGGTATAAGTATTGTATTCAGAGATCAACATGGAAACATTATTCTTTCTACTGGAAAGAAAATTGTGCATTAGGATGTGGATTAGGTGGAGTTGCTAACTATTTTTTCAATCAGAGAAGTCCATCAAGAATGGATGTTTGAAAATCATGACATTATGATTGAAGGAGATAATATGCAAGTCTTCAATTGGTTATACAAATCTATGAAAATGATTAAAGTGCTCTATGAAAAGTTGCTAGAGCATGATATCACCATCTTAACTCAGTTTAAGAAGGTATCTTTTCAACACATTCGAAGAATATGTAATTTTGATGCACATTACTAAGCTTTTTTGTTATTTTAGGATTTTTTTTGGAATGATATTTTAGAAATGATTTTTTTATTTTAATGTATCTAAATTTATTTATTTTAATTTTTTTAATTTCATTTATTCCATTTATTAAATTCCTTCCTTATTAAAGGGATTAAATTTGTGATTGACTGATCAATTGACCTTAATCAATCATATTGTAAATACCATAGGTTATGGGTAATCTAGATACAATTAATGTAAATTTAAAGTTAAATGGGACAATGATTGATTTAATATGATTTTATTAAATTAAAGTTTAATTAAGGGTTGATCTTTGATCAATATTATTTTAATTGAAATTGGACTAAGCTTTTATTTTTCCATGATTATAGGTTTGATTTGTGACTTATTGCAATTTACATTATATTTTTATGATTTTTATTTAATTTATAATGAAAATTTGAAATTTAAGACACCTAATGACTCCTAATTAATGTCAAATTAATTCGTAGGGTGTATAATATCTCTAAGTGTGTTAGGTTTGTGTTTCATCTCTATTGGATGTTGGGTGAATTTCCTAATTTTTTTAATTCATCTTGACATAACACTAAGTTATTTCTCTTAAATGTCTCTAATACTTATTTAGCCTAGTAATGATGTGAATTATATCCGTTGCATGAAAATAAACTGTTGTGAATCTGGATTCAAGAATTATAATTTTGATGATAGCAAACATTTCTGACACTTCTATTTTTCTTCGATTTCCCTGCCTACTAACGTTTCAGATCCATATGATAAATTGCAAATCAAGTTAGCTCAAGGTTGGGTAGATTAGGACTGAATCAGTTTGTAAGCGTACGTCAAGTATTTTTTTTTTACCTTTTC
Organism: Dendrobium catenatum; assembly: GCF_001605985.2. Taxonomy (NCBI): domain Eukaryota; kingdom Viridiplantae; phylum Streptophyta; class Magnoliopsida; order Asparagales; family Orchidaceae; genus Dendrobium; species Dendrobium catenatum. The sequence goes on along the minus strand of NW_021410815.1, from coordinate 2,104 downwards.
TTGAGTCAAATATAACATAGTGGGTCTTGATGCTAAGTAACATTGCACACACACACTTAGGGGGAAAAATTTTATCTATTTTAGAGTTTTTCATTTTTGATCATATCATCCAGGACGATCCAAAATCATTTTGGACGATCAGTTAATAATAGAAATCCTAATTAGGGCATCCTGGTTATGACAGATGAAATTAAGTAAATAGTCCTAGACGATATTAGCATCATCCTGGATGATATGATCAAATCAGAAAGAATCAGTCACCAACTCTCTTAGGCATATTATTATTTTTGGACATCGTCCAGAACATCGTCCTGGATGATGCATTACTATTATGCCTAAATTAGTCTGATAATTAAGAAAAGCAATTAAGGTTTGATTGATCGATCATATCATCTCAGACGATCATAGGATCATCTGAGGCAATTAGTTATACAAACCTTAGTTTCTTCCTGAACGACTAGAATAATGTTATGGATGATGTGTATTCATTTGAACTAATCATACGGGATGATCCAAAAGTTGTCATGGCCGATCAGTTATTCTTTCATCGTCTAAACCACTAAAGTTTGGCCGAATAAGGGGATGGCCTGGATGATATTCAATGTCTTGAACTAATTATACAGGATAATCGTGAAATTGTCCTAGACGATCAGTTATTTTTTCTTCATCTAGAAATGTAAATTCTGGCTGAACAGAGTGATGGTCTGGATGATATTCGACGTCATGAAGTAATCGTACATGCCAATGTCTCATCATCCTGAAAGATCAGAACAAATAAACCTAGCTTCTAATCATTCAACCTTGCCTAGATCATCCTCGCTGATTGAGCTAAATTTGTACAGATCGTACATGATGATCCGTAGATCGTCATGGACAATCTTTGTCGATTTATTGCAATATAAGGAAAATTTGAATCCCTTCTATTTAAGATCTCTTGTTTACTCAAGATGTGATCTTTATTTTCCTAATCTGAGAGAGACAAAAGGAGAGGGAGAGCTTGGGAGAGAAAGAGAGGATTTTATGAGGGGGAATTTGTGAGGGTTTCATAAAGGTTGCTCCAAGCAATGATCTGTGTCGTCTTCTGCAGTTGTCATTCCTGATTCCTTGGAGGTTCTAGAGAGGTCTACTTCAATGAATTATCAAGATTCTCTACCTACTTCAGGAGGAAGAAAAAGGAGTTGGGTTCTCTGCCAACTTTAGAAGGAAGCAAAAGGAGTTGGGTTCTCTTCCTCACCGGGATCAGTGGAAAGGAGTTTTTATACAAGCTTTTCCATCTTGCTATGGGAGAAAAAGGAGAGTCATTGAGTTTAGTGCAATATCTGGAGGAGAGGCTCCGGGGAGTGGATGTAGGTCAAGTTGACCAAACTACTATAAAATTTGGCGTGTTCTTTCTTATTGCATTTTTGCATTTTATTTTCTTGTGATTGATTGTTTGGTTTGTGGTTTTAAAATATTTCAAAAGATTATGATTTTTGTTTGAGAATTTTAAAATACCAATTCATCCCCCCTTTTGGTTAGCCTCGAGCTAGTTCATAAGGACTTAACATCCCTAACAAGCTTTCAAGTGGTATAAGAGTGGGATTCATAAAATCCAATTTTTGAAAACTTTTGAATTTTGATCCATGGCTAACTTCAGTAATTGTAATACTATTGATGTGTATTTTATTACCCGATCAGCTTTGTTTAATAGCATACCTTTTGAGTTTTGAAAAACTCGCATGTCCATATTTTTACAATCAATTGACTATCGCATGTAGATGCTTGTTAAGGATGGATATTCACCACCAACTCATGAAATCAATGGCATAAAAGTGGAACTTCTTTTTTACTGAATGGGCATTTGATGATAGGGATTTAGTACAACTTAATGCAAAATCTTAAACTTTTTTTTAGTCTTTGAAATCAGAAGATTACATGCATATCTCAACTTGTGCTACTGGTAAAAAAATATGAGATAGATTGTGTATTACTTATGAAGGGACAAATGAAGTTAAGTAATCTAGGTTGAATATCTTACTGCATGATTCCTTTCCACGTCCTCATCAATTATTATTCCTTAGGATGGTTCATCTCCCTCATAGGCTATAATACCCATAATTTTGGC
>NW_021410814.1:0-626 GCF_001605985.2 Dendrobium catenatum | reverse complement strand
TCCACCCAGGAGACGGCGAAGGTCGGGGGGCTAGGGACGAGGAGGCTCCCGCTCCCGCTCCCATTCCTGATCCTATTCCTCTCCACCAACACTCATCGGTTGATCAGTTGATTGAGAGGTTTGATTATTGGGAGACCCGCTTCGATGCTTACGTTGCTGCACATGAGCAGCAACATTCTGAGGACTTAGCCCGCTTTGACAGTTACATGGTTCAAGAGAAGCAGCAGGATGACCAGGACATTGCCTGGTTCAGTGCTCAATTTACTTCACTTGCCAGCTACTTTTAGCAGCCACCTCCACCACCTCCATCTGATGATCAGGGTCCTTCATTTTTCTAGTTTGTGTTTTTTTGCTTTTTGTTTCCTGTTTTCTGTAGTTTGCCTTTTTAGTCTGTTTTAGTTTATGTTTTCTATTTTTCTTTTGTATCTGGACCCTCTTTTTGTGACGACAAAAGGGGGAGTAGGGTGTGGTAGGAAAAAGCTGTTGGGTTTGGGGTTTGTAACTTTGAATTTCTAATGAACTTTTTTTTTTTAAATTTTCCTACTTGTGTTTGCCATCATCAAAAAGGGGGAGATTGTTGCAAATCTACTTTTCATGTCTTATGTTTTGATGATTGACAAACAGTA
>NW_021410813.1:0-419 GCF_001605985.2 Dendrobium catenatum | reverse complement strand
TGTCCCCATCAGCCTCCCCCAATCAACCCGACCCAAATAATGGCCGGCGGTAGTCGGAACCAATGGAAAACGAGTTCAGGTGGTCCCCCCAAGACAACCCCTGAATCAAAGCTGCTTTCCACCAGTTTGATCCCCACGACCTCCCTAGGACGTCGCCATCTTCCACCTGGCATCAATCCGAGCCCCCTCCAGCTCAATCTCGGCCGTCCAAGCCCGTGAGAGGTGGATGAATAGGCTCGAGCTCCCTAGACTGCCAGAAGCATTCAGAATCATTTGAAATCATTCCCCAGAGCTCCTTCGACCTCCCAGGGTCTCCCTTCAAGTTCGTAGATCGATCCCTTCATCCGTTCGAGCAAGCGCCCGTGAAAGCTTTTGGTGTCCTGCTCGAAGTCGCACCTCCGGCCGTCCTCCGGTCCCGA
>NW_021410812.1:0-274 GCF_001605985.2 Dendrobium catenatum | reverse complement strand
TCATTGCATCCTCTGTTGAATGTTTGTTGTCTTCAAGAAACCAATTTAACATGGGGAAATTTCTCTTGCTCTTTCTTATTTGTTATTGTTTTGTCGTTGGAGGTTACCACAAAACTTGCTATTGTTATAGAACTTGCAAAGTTCTTTGGTTATTTAGAGGATTTTGGTGATCAATAATCTTTGGTTGATAGATGGAGGATGGATCCAAAAATGTGGTGGTTAATTCATGGAGCGTCAGCACCTCTTCTTCAAACAATAGCAATCAAACTTCTTG
>NW_021410811.1:0-279 GCF_001605985.2 Dendrobium catenatum | reverse complement strand
TACGAGCCTCCTCGTTGTTGAGGCAACGTAACCACATGTGGTTGAAAGAGCGTCAGTACATGGTTTCATTCACATAGGAGAAGGACAAAGATCTCTTTCTAATCTGAGCGGCAAGAGAGCGATCATCCGAAAGCTTACCACGTTTCAGGTATTCAATAAAGGGGACTCTCCAATCTGACTCTTCCTCAACAGCACACACCGTGAGGGTCTGACCGGGAGAAGACAAGTCCGCGGGACACAAGGCTTGTCGATACTGGATAACAATAGACACCGGATTTC
>NW_021410810.1:0-859 GCF_001605985.2 Dendrobium catenatum | reverse complement strand
CATAATACCACTACAGGAAAATAATGTCTTGTTACCGTCTTGTTACCGGCAGATAACATCTGCCGGTAACAGCTGAAATATCTCGAAAATTTTTATTTTCTGGTACATTCCCGATGAAAACGCATCCAACAGTAATTTGCGCGTATGAAAATATTAACCGGCTTAATTCGGCGGCGTTTCCGGCGTTATTCCGGCAAAAAAAAAATGCTAATACCTCATCTTCTTTAAGCGAATTCCAACATTTAATCCACCAATATTTTCGGCTCAATTGTACGCAGGAGGTACCAGCACAATGTTATACAAGCTAAGTCATCACATTACCTATTACTTCAGATTGAATTTAAATCATTAAATGAGCTATATCTCAAGCTCGAGCTCAATTAAATGGTCCTTCTCTTATGTAATATAGAATATTAATGCAAATTTAAGAAACTATCACAGCTAGATTAATGAAAGTAATAAGAGATTAGGAAAAAAAAGGTTTTTCTTACAGCTTTGCTGCTAACTAAACCATTGAATAAATAACTAAGAAATAGAGAACAAATAAAATGATGTGAGCGAGTATACCTGCAACTTGAGCAATTCCTAAGCTAAGCCCAACAGTGGAGTAAGTGAAGGACATCACTGCTGCAACTATGGAGAGCCACCAGACCTGATCGAAGTCCGGAATCTGAGAGAAAAGTATCTCTGTAATCCCAAATATCATCATATACATGTTGGTTGACATGTGGCATTTATCGCCCTTTCCTTTATTTGCATGTAAACAGTTCGACTTCTTTATCGCCCTGCAAATTCATTAAGCAAGCAACAATATGATCAGATGACGTATAAATGTATATATATATATAAACTCTGAAAT
>NW_021410809.1:0-713 GCF_001605985.2 Dendrobium catenatum | reverse complement strand
TAGATGGTTGAAGTGGAGGAACATATTGGGCCTATTGGGTGATAAAAAAGTATAGCTCAAATTTAAGAGAAAAATTTATAAGATGATGGTGAGACGTGCAACCGTTTATGGCGTAGAATGTTGACCATTAAAAAAGAAGTATAAAATTAAGTGTTATAGAGATGAGGATGCTCAGGTGGATTAGTGGCTTTTCATTTATAAACAAAACACGAAATGAATATATACGCAGAAAGGTTGGAGTAATTTCAAAGACAAATAAGATTAGAGATAGTCTCCTTAGATGGGTTGGTCACGTAAAATGTCGACCTTCTGATGACCCTGTTCGGAGAGTAGATGTATCAGATCCGGCTATTTGAAGAAAGGTAGAGGTGACTGTAAAGACTTAGTTAGAAAGTATTAAATATTTCCTTTTTTTATTAGATTTAAATCATAATTAGACTCTTAATAATACATAATGGAGAAAAAAGTTTCATGCAGTGAACCCTACATAGTGGGATAAATACTTGTTGTTGTTGTTGTTGTCCAAGATGAGAAAGACAACTGCCTCTTTGAATCTTTAGTCTCTATGTTAAGCATGTTTTTAATTGTTTATCAGCTCTCATTCGAATTCTTTCTTTCTCTGGGATTCATCTTCGTTCTCTTACTCTCGTTGGTCATCTGTATGTCGGCCTTCAGCGGAGAAAGAGAAATAAATGATTAGGTTTGATTTAAGA
>NW_021410808.1:0-305 GCF_001605985.2 Dendrobium catenatum | reverse complement strand
ATTTTATATTCAACATTTATATTTGCTTGTACAATAAGTTATTTCTATTTCATTTACATTTAATTTAAATTCCCATATGCCTAACTATAGAAAATTATCCTGAACATAGTCCTTTCACTTTGAATTCTTATTTAGAAAAAATAAAAAATTATAATTAAAAGTTATATAAAATAATTTAATTATTAAACTCTAGATTATAGTTTAAATAAATAATGCATAATAATTCAAAATTTAAGTTATTGACTTGTTCTAAGTTTAGAAACTATACACTCATGCACTGACTACTAAATTGAAGAATGAGTAAC
>NW_021410807.1:0-201 GCF_001605985.2 Dendrobium catenatum | reverse complement strand
ATGTTGAAGTCTCTTTAAGAGGAAGAGTCTTGTTTAAGTTAAAATTTAAAATTATCTCCATTAATACTTTGATGATATAACTTCTTAATTGAAGTCTCTTTAAGAGGAACACTTTTATTAGGTCCGGTGTAAGGACGTAGAGGAACGTCCGATCGGAGGCAAAACCCCGCCAAAAAACTCGGTATTTGCTCGGTATTGCTA
>NW_021410806.1:0-304 GCF_001605985.2 Dendrobium catenatum | reverse complement strand
ATTTGGTGCATCCTGATGAAGAATATGAAGAGCCAGTTTACTATAATGATGCTTCCTTCAGATTGCTCTTCAGGGAGGAAAAAGAAAAAGAAAAAGCACATGCCAGTGCTTTAGAAGAAGAAGAAGAAGAAGGAGCGCAAACCTCTGCACCTCAGTCAGATTATCAGAATCTGATTGAGAGATTTGATAGATTAGAGACTCATATTGATCAAAGGTTTGATCAATTTGATGCTCAACTTATGCAGCAACAACAAGACATTGGTATAATTAGAAATGAAGTACATGATATCAATACTAATGTAAT
>NW_021410805.1:0-201 GCF_001605985.2 Dendrobium catenatum | reverse complement strand
TTAACAATTGGAATTTGCTTCATAAGCTCAAGAACTTGCCGATGATAGCATGCCAACTCGAACTTAGTGATTTTGTAAACTCTCAATACTTGATTTACGACAAGTTGAGAATCACTGAAGATTTGGAGGTTTCGGATTCGGACATCGATTGCAATCTCCAATCATGCTATTAGGGCTTCATATTCAGCCTCATTGTTGGTC
>NW_021410804.1:0-204 GCF_001605985.2 Dendrobium catenatum | reverse complement strand
CTACACTATGGATGTCATATTTTTATTCTTTTTGCTACACCATATGCTTTTCTATGTTGCATTTGATGCATTAGGTTGTACACACCTGCATTACACCTTTTATATTTTGTTTATACATTTCTTATTTTCTTTCCTGCATAAAGTAGAATGTACTTAAGACCCGATGTAAATGTGTAAATACAAATATAAAGTTTTAGAATATAT
>NW_021410803.1:0-281 GCF_001605985.2 Dendrobium catenatum | reverse complement strand
AAGGCTCCCACGTGGCCTCGTAGTCAGGGAGGTTTTTCCATTTGATCAAGACTTCAGTTGCTCCATCCTTTTTCTGACGAACCTCCATGAGCTCCAGAGGTTCCAGTATCATCTCCATCTCTTCCGTTAATGTTCCTGGCAGCTCCGTACTGGTAGCATGATTCCCGATGGCGCTCCTCAATTGGGATACATGGAAAACGGGGTGTATTGTCGACGTCGGTGGTAGCTGCAGACGATAGGCCACTGCTCCAATTTTTTCCAACACTTCGTAAGGACCGAAG
>NW_021410802.1:0-230 GCF_001605985.2 Dendrobium catenatum | reverse complement strand
GCCCATACTAAACACAGCTTGACGGATTTCAGACTCAATGATTTTAGCCTCCATACTATCACTGAACTGTGCAGGAATCATGTCATCGTTGCAGAATTCAGGCCAATAAGCCAGGGAAACCTGCCTGTCTCTCCACTTCAACATGAAGAAATTCCAAAATTCCTCCTGAATGAGGTTCGGATCAACAATCCAATCCCCATTGGAATTTACAACTTCAATGATACGATTAC
>NW_021410801.1:0-203 GCF_001605985.2 Dendrobium catenatum | reverse complement strand
GGCGAAGATGGCCATGGTTGGATCTACAAGGTGGAGAGTTACTTTGCTGTCAACGGGTTGACAGATGATGAGAAGCTGACGGCGGCAGGATTGTGTCTGGAAGGCAAGGCGTTGGCATGGTATCAATGGCGAGACATGAAAGAGCCTATCAGGACTTGGAGAGAGTTTAAAGATTGTTTATTAGAACGTTTCCGAGCCGATGG
>NW_021410800.1:0-312 GCF_001605985.2 Dendrobium catenatum | reverse complement strand
AAAGGCTTCTCCACCTTACTGTGGGAATAAAAGGAGAGTCACTTTGGTAATAGTGCAATACTTGAAGAGGGAGTCTTCAAGGAGTGAATGTAGGTCTTGTTGGACTAAACCACTACAAATTTTTGTATACTTTTTTATTTTCTCATTTTAATTTTTAGCTTTTTGTTATTGTGGTTGAAAAGTTTATTTTATGAAAATTTAATTGTGTTAAAATTATTAATTCAATTTTTTATTAAAATTTAAGAGATTTTTTTTAAATTACCAATTCCCCCCCCCTCCTCATTTAACCTTGGGATAATTACATAGGTCTAA
>NW_021410799.1:0-325 GCF_001605985.2 Dendrobium catenatum | reverse complement strand
TTTCTTTGAAATCCTAGGGTACTCAGATTCTGACTTTACAGGATGTAGGATAGATAGAAAGAGCACCTCTGATACCTGCCAATTCATCGAACAATCATTAGTTTCTTGGTCCAGTAGGAAGCAAAACTTAGTAGCACTTTCTACAGCCGAGGCAGAATATATTGCAGTAGGAAGTTGTGTTGCACAAGTGCTATGGTTAAAACAACAAATTCTTGATCTTGGACTACCTGTTGGAACCATCTCGATCATGTGTGACAACACAAGTGCAATTTGTATCTCTAAGAATCAAATTCAACACTCTCGAACGAAACACATAGACATTAGA
>NW_021410798.1:0-241 GCF_001605985.2 Dendrobium catenatum | reverse complement strand
CTAATTAAGCATTATACTTCACAAATAACTCATAATCCACTATTTATGACAAACTATTCTATATAAGTCACATCATACTATACGATTTAGATCATATAATAAGATTTAGGATATTGTACAATTTATTTTATGTAAATATTTTAATTTTAATTATTCATCTCTCATTTTCAAAATAGAATGTAATATACAATTATCAATTATATTGTGTGATGGCCAATAGTATTGGCTGGTTCTTGACGTG
>NW_021410797.1:0-260 GCF_001605985.2 Dendrobium catenatum | reverse complement strand
CGTTGACCTCTTGCCAATGGATTCTGAGTAGCTTTATCTAGATCAGAAGCAAATTGAGCTAGTTCCAATTTTGATTTGCCAGCTACTTGTTTCATAGCTTTCATTTGAGCATCCTACTCTGGAAACAGAAAGACCTACATTAATAGCAGGCCTGATTCCAGCATTGAATAGATTGGCAGATAAGAATATTTGTCCATCTGTAATAGAAATTACATTAGTAGGAAAGGAATATAAGCCGAAACGTCTCCAGATTGAGTCTC
>NW_021410796.1:0-319 GCF_001605985.2 Dendrobium catenatum | reverse complement strand
GGTAGAGCAATAGGGTCAAGTCAAATTCTTTAAGATCTTCCTTAATGTTGCAAACTTGCATATCCAATTAAATGTCGAGTATGCTAAGTTTCACATCCTACGGAAGACCCTTCAGTCTCAAAATCAAAATTCAATTCTCCCTCTAACAACTCCAGGCTTTGACATTTTTGCCCCTAAGTTAATTGGTGGAGCGAAAGGGTCAAGCCATACCTTAAGGTCTTCATGTCAATTTTGTAAACCTGCATATTCGAATGAAATTCAATATGTTGAGTTTCATAATTTGAAGAAGATCTGTTATTTTCAATTCTAAAATTCAAAT
>NW_021410795.1:0-242 GCF_001605985.2 Dendrobium catenatum | reverse complement strand
CTCGAGCTCCTCAAATTGGAGTCGGGCACTCTGCTCAATCGTGGCTTGATTTTGAATCTCAATTTATAGCACTACAAAATACTCCTCTAATGGGGTTCGATCTTGGACCCAATATAGAGTGTAATTTTGTTGAAAAGGCCTTAAAGGAAAAGATGCCTACACGTAAGGACTTACACACATTTCTCAAGGACATGATTTGAATTCTTTTCAAGAGTAGAGGATTCAATCTTTCTATTAAAAAA
>NW_021410794.1:0-889 GCF_001605985.2 Dendrobium catenatum | reverse complement strand
TACTACTGCTTGTCGTGACCCATTTTACCATTCATGCACTAGGCTCAGTCGTCAGATTAGTCCTATGAATGTGTTGAGATCACTTCTACTTTCCACAGGATCACACTAGTTTGTTTGGATGTTACCACTGTGAGATTTTACTTACTTCAGAGTTGTTTCCCTTAGTGGAGAGGATGCTCCCTCGCTACTTTGGCTCTTTTCTTCTTACCTGGCGATACGGAGCATCATACCTTAGATGCTACCACCACCTTTTCCTGGAGTTTTGATCCTCTAGTAGAGAGTCAGCTCTTACAGATACTTTTACCACTTATTTTCCCATCGAGATCCGACTCCTAGCTGCCGGAGAGGTCGTTTGGATGTTTTGATCTTGTTTCTACCTCTTACAGGGTCCCCATCAGTTAGTATGGGTTCACCACCGTAGCCTCTTTGAGGATCGTTTTCACCAGGCTTAGTCCTGCCTTCTGTAGTTAAGGTGCCCCCTCGCTGCTCAGTTCTCTTTACTCATTTGGAATGAGATTACCCCTTTGCGTCCTCCACTGAGGGTGTATCTCCTCCAGCTTTGTTTGGGAGACGTCATTCTGATGTCTTCCTCCCCTTTTGCGTAGGGTTAGGGCTCTTTAAGAGATCTCGACGGCATTTGGATACTCATGGCCACGATGATTTGTCCTCTACCATGTGGTTACCAGAACGCTAGCTTGAGATTCCTTAAGTAACTCTACCTTTAAAATTTTTACATGTACCATTCTTTTCTTTCTCATATCCCTGTACTGATCTGTGTCAGGTCGATGATGAGATGACCTGTGCCTTCTACCCCGCTATTTTAAAACTAATAGCTGGATAGTTGGTTTTACTTTTCTGGTTGAGAGAGCCCGACAGAGTCCCTGGGAGG
>NW_021410793.1:0-318 GCF_001605985.2 Dendrobium catenatum | reverse complement strand
AGGTATTGGTCGATTTTGCTCGGCAATAATCAATACCAAGTTGTACCGAGTTTTTCTTTTAGAAAAACTCGGTACAACTCATTATTTCTAGAAAAACTCAGTACAACTCGGTATTTCTAGCAAATACCGAGTTTTTCTAAACTCGGTACAACTCGGTATTTCTCGGTATTATTCGGTATTTGTCTTCACAGAGTGGTATTTCTCGTTATTGTCAAGCAATACCTAGCAATACCGAGCAAATACCGAGCAAATACCGAGTAATACCTCGCAATACACGAACATAGCATTCCCGGGTTCCGGTCCGAGTCAAGTGGTCGG
>NW_021410792.1:0-224 GCF_001605985.2 Dendrobium catenatum | reverse complement strand
GTGGATGCTTGTTAAAGAAGGATATTCACCTCCTTCAAGTGAAATTAATGGCATTAAAATTGAACTCACTTTTATTGAATGGACTTTTGATGATAGAGATTTAGCATAACTTAATGCAAAATATTTGAAATATTTTTTTTTTTGTGTTAAAATCCAAAGACTACATGCGTGTTTAAACTTGTGCTATTGGTAAAAGGATTTGGGATAGATTGTGTATTACTTAT
>NW_021410791.1:0-265 GCF_001605985.2 Dendrobium catenatum | reverse complement strand
CTAAGGTTGACCAAAAAGTTGACTTTCTAATCTAGGCTAGTTTCTGGAATCCTAAGATTTTTAATAAATACTAGGCCCTAATTGGAGTCTAATGCAAGTGAGTTTACCTAAATTGGAATTTTCTACAATTAGTTATGGATTTCTAAAGATCGGGTAATTTATGGAATTTCTAAATTAACTAGGAAAGGGCTGATTTTACTGTTTTGGTCCAAATGAGCTCCAAACTGATTGGAATCACCCCCAAAGGTTAGGAATGACCTTATAA
>NW_021410790.1:0-1213 GCF_001605985.2 Dendrobium catenatum | reverse complement strand
ATATATTGTATCTCTTGTATACGCATGTTTCTCTTTGTGAATACATAACAAGTCTTTATATCACTTCATCACGTCTCATGTTGCCGGGGTGCACTGCCTTACGGACTCAAGGTGTGACAGGTATACTCATGTATATTTCACATACACATGCTTTCAACACAAAATCTTTTGATTAACAGTCAAAGCCCCCATCCAACATATCAAAGTGAGTTGCGTATCAATTTGTAATCAACAACATAGAGATGATTATGTCCTGACACCAACAATCAAAAGGGAACTGTGGCAAGATGCGTTACCGAAGAAAATGAGGGTATGTATGTGACTGGGATCTATCATTATTGGAAGGTTCAAATTTTAATTATCCAGTATCTATGATTATGCAAATAACCAAATTAGAGAGCTCACTTCCAACCAATAAGTGTGTGCACAACTCAAACTCAAATGCGATGAAAGCGAGTTCAACACATCCATAATTCCAATATACTGGTTAGAGGTGCTAAGCAATATGTTCATTAGAGGCACAAACCATTTTTTCCACCTGAGATAAAGTCATAAAACCTTTGCTAATTTATATTGGGTAGCTTCCTTAACATTTTCTAAATCGCAAGGTATATATCAACCTTTATGGTTTCCTCCATAAGTTTATAATCCAAGGACTTATGTCCACCTCCTTTGCTCTTCGCTTGCATCTTCATCATAGGAGAATGGTTATGCTTAGTTGATTTCTCTCTCTTTTTTAGATTTTATTTGAGACAACTTTCTTATTGCTTTCTAAAACGTGCAGCTTTAAAATACAAAAATTTCTTTTTCAAAAAGTTTTTGTACTAAAAAGCTATTTTAAAAATCAATAAAATAACTGTCTCAAATGAAACCATAGACTCGTAAGTTTTGAATTGTGAGTAGGGCTGCCAAAATCGGGTTGCAGGTCGATCTGGTTTGGGCCCAACCCGGAACTGACCCGACACAAGTTGACCCGACCAGAACCTAACCCATTTTTTCAAACGGGTAGAATCCTAGAACTCGAGCTCGACCTTCTAGCGAAACGGGTTTACTCTAACTTGAAATTTTCTAGTCATATTCTAGTCGGGTTTTCGGGTCGTGTCAAATTTTGACACCCCTAATTGTGAGATAGTGAGTCTTGTACAAACAAATAGTTTATACCAACATTATATTTTTTTGAAGTAAATTTATTTTTATTTTAAATATATTTTTT
>NW_021410789.1:0-656 GCF_001605985.2 Dendrobium catenatum | reverse complement strand
AATTAATCCTAAGATAAGTGATGATATTTATTAATCATGATGAAGGTCACGAAAATAGATTGAGCTCCTAAACACAAATTAGGAACTAATACTTTTTTTTTTAATTAAAACCCACGGAGGGGCCTACGCGTTTATATCAAAATTAGCGGTTACAAAGTCCTTAAAAAGATCCTCAAGCTCTCTACTGCTCCGTAGAGCTACAAGATTAAAAGAAATAAAACCTAAGAGCCGATGGTTCATTGTTCTAAGATTACAAAAATAATAAAGGAAAAGGCTCGAGCTGTAAGTAGACAGCACCCAAAAAATGAAGATCCTTAAATCAGCATTCAGCACCATCTTCCTGCAAAATTGAAGAACACTACAAAAAAAGGCAAAACAGCTAGAAATAAAGAATACCTTGCAATTCTTTAAAATTCCCACTTGATCAAATAGTATAGGCCTACAAAAAACTCTCAACAGAAGGAAGTAATAAAGATCGCAAATGTCACAAAGAAAACACCCGTAAATCTGCATGAAGGGCATACCGATACTAGAAAGTAACGGGCTGTTCTCGAAGGACAAACAATTAGCAGTGAAAATGAACTAGAAAAGTCTAGTGAAGCAAAAGACATTACCCTCTAGCAGAAAACTAACATCAGAAATAAGAACCACAGCAG
>NW_021410788.1:0-670 GCF_001605985.2 Dendrobium catenatum | reverse complement strand
TAAAAGAGTCCATCTTACTAATATAAGCTTAGTAATTTGTCTTTGTTTCTGTTAAATGCATATTTACACTTTTCAAATATATATATATCGAAAAGATAAATGGATTAAAGATTGCTTTCAATGATGTTTAAAAATATAAACATCATACATCGTTGAAAACTAGTAAAAGCAATGAACATACCAAAAATCACTCTCTTAAAAGAAAAAGTTTCATGAGAACAACTTAAAGTAATTTTATCTTGATCTTTAGGTGCATTAGAAGTGTGATGATATCCTTAATATCCATCTAAGAAATAATAAAATATATTCCATGCCAACTTATCTAGCATTTGATCAAGAAAAGGCAAGCAAAAATCATCTTTTCTAGTGGTTTTATTTAATTTCCAATAATCTATACAAATCCTCCATCCTGTAAAAATTATATTGGGGATAAGCTCATTTTGCACATTTATTATAATAAACAATCCTCCTTTTTTAGGAACATAATGACTAGGACTAACCTTTGAACTATCTAAAATAGGAGAAATAATTCCAGCAATAAAAGACTATTTTTTAATAATGTCTGTCATAAAAGTGTTAAGACTTTTTTTAGGATTAACTTTCAGTATTAAATTGGCTTATTTATAAAATTATGTGCTTGTAAATTGAATGACTAATCTCCTTAATGTCA
>NW_021410787.1:0-410 GCF_001605985.2 Dendrobium catenatum | reverse complement strand
AGCACAGGATTCATAAAATTAAGTTTTAAAACTTTTTAAATTTTGATACATGGCTAATTTTTCAAATCATACTGTTGCGGAAGGTTATTCAATTACGATACCACTTTTATTTAAAAATATTCCTTTTGATTTTTGGAAAATTCGCATGACTACTTTCTTGCAATCGATTGATTTTCGCATGTGGCATATAATTTTAACTAGTTATTCATCCCTGTCACGTATTGTTAATGGAGTTAAAAATGATATTCCTTTTAATCAATGAAATAGGGAAGAACAAGTAAATGCTCAATTGAATGTAAAATCTTTAAATTTCTTTTTGTGTGCTTTAAATTCTTAAGATTTTCTGTTAGTATCCACGTGCACTACTGGTAAAGAAGTTTGGGATAAACTACACACCATATAAGAAGGCA
>NW_021410786.1:0-234 GCF_001605985.2 Dendrobium catenatum | reverse complement strand
TCTGGAAGAATAATTTATTTTGGCGAATCTAGAGCCCATCGTTCTGGGACGAACAATAAATATTGTCTTGACGAACTCATCCAAAGAGCATCATCCTGGAACAAATGATAAATACTGTTTGGACGAATCCAAATAGAGAGCATTGTCATGGGACGTACAATAAATACCATTTGAACGAACACATCCAAAGAGCATCGTATTGGGACAAATGATAAATATCATCTAGACGATCGC
>NW_021410785.1:0-3013 GCF_001605985.2 Dendrobium catenatum | reverse complement strand
TCTTTCTAGGTTTTGGCTCTTGATTACATATTGGTGTAATCCTAGTGTTTTTGCATGATTCTAATTTATTTTGAATCTTCAAATTAGTGTTCTTTAAAACCTCAATATCAATCCTCAAACTTTTCTCCATCTCTTTATATTTCACAAAATTAGCTTCAAGTGATGTGTGTGAAACTTTTAATGCAAATGTTTTTCAATTAATTCACAATGATTTTTATTTAACTCATCAAATTCATCAAGTAAAGTCATATGATTTGAATCAATCATTTGATGGTCTTTAGTCAAAATTTCATGCTGCTTTTGTAGTTTCAAGAATTCCAATTTCAAGCTAGCATGAGTTTTCTTAAATTTCCTATATGATGCATGTATTTTTTTTGAAACTTCAAGAAGTTGATCAAAGGAAAGTTCACATACCTCATATTGATCCGTATTATGATCTGCCATCAAGCATAGCTTTGATGTTTCTTCTTTTGGTTCTGTCTCCGATGAGTCCGATGCAGAATCTGCCCCAAATGCCTTTTGTAATCTCCCTTTGCCCTTCCTGTACTTAGATTTCTCCTCACCCTTTTCTTTGCTTGAGTGATCTTGAAGTGTAGGGCAATCCATTTTAACATGTCCGGGCTTCATGCATTCATAGCATACAACATCAGAAGATACTTTAGGATGTTTATGATCTTTACCTTTTCTCCAACTTTGATGATGCTTTTTTTTCTTCCTTAGAAAGCTTTTGAATTACCTTGTGATAAAGGCAACTTCATCGCTTTCAGACCCGGAAGATTCTGAATCCGATTTGTGCGTCTTTAGAGCAATAATCTTTTCTTTCTTCTTCTCACCTGCATCAAGATTTCTTTGATTCATCCCTTGCTTGTAAGCAATGAGTGAGCCAAGTAAGTTGTTAATTGAGTAGGTGTTTAAATCATTTGATTCAGTTATAGCAGTGATTTTAGCATCATATGAAGAAGGCAAACATCTCAAAATTTTGTTTGCTTTTTCATAGTTCGAAAGCTCTTTTGCTAAATCATGCAGTGAAGTAACAATCTGCATAAACCTAGTGTACATGTCAGAAATAGTTTCAGATGGTTTCATACGAAAAAGTTCGTAGTCATGCAAAAGAATATTTAACCTAGATTGTTTTACTTCATTGGTTCCTTCATAGGTGATACATAACCTATCCCAAATCTCCTTACCTGTTGAATAAGTAGAAACACGCATGTAGTCCTCAGATTTCAAAGCACAGAAAAAACAGTTCAAACATTTTGCATTTTATTGTGTTAAATCTCGTTCATCGAAAGTCCATTCAGTAAAAGCTACTTCAATTTTAATGCCATTAATTTCACGAGAAGGTGGAGAATCCCGCTCTGGTACCACTTGAAAGTTCGTTAGGGATGTTAAGCCCTTATAAACTTAGTCCCAAGCTAACCAAGAGGGGGGGTGAATTGGTATTTTAAAAATTTCTTTTCACAAAGAATAAAACTTGAATAAACTAAAATCACACCACAAAAATAAATGTAGAATTAAAAGTGCGGAAGCAAAAAAATAAGAACTCAAAAATTTATAGTGGTTCGGTGAACACGATTTACATCCACTCCTTAGAGGCACCCTCCAAGTATTACACTACAAAAGGTGACTCTCCTTTAGCCCCCACGGCTAGGCGGAGAAGCTCTCACAAGAACCTTCTTTTTGCCACCCCGACAAGGCAGAGAACCTATCTCCTTTTGCTTCCTCCTAAAGCTGGCAGAGAACCACAACCAAAAGCTAACTCCTTACCTCTACTGACCCTTCCACGGACGAGAAACTCTAGATGAAGAACAAGCAGAGCAATCCTTGAAGCAACCCTTGTGAATCCCCTCACAAGCTCCCCCTCACAAGATCCTCTCTCTCTCTCTCTCTCTCTCTTTCTCTCCTCAAGGTCTTCTCAGGTCAAGGCAGCAGCCAAAGGTTCTCAAAAATGTAGAACAAGAGCTCTTAAATAGAAGAGCTTCAAAGGAGCTCATTAATTGCAAGTTGCCGACTTTATCGTCCAGGCCGATATGGACATCGGCCTGGCCGATCAGTACAAAACTCAGAAGATCAGCCAGAGCATTACCCTGGATGCAAAGCTGGACGATTGAAAATTGGCTTGATCGTCCAGGTCGATCTCACGATCGTCCTGGCCGATCAGTTCAAATTATGGGAAAATCATCCTGATAATAGCCCTGGATACGATCTGGCCGATATTTATCATCCTGAAGTAACTTAAAGGTTTTTGACTGGATCGTCCTGGCCGATCCTGCGATCGTCCAGGTCGATATGATCGTATCAATCATCCTTAATTACTCCCTTGATTTCCTGATCAATTAAGGCATAATTTGTGAATATCGTCCAGGCCGATCAACGATCGTCCTAGCCGATAATTTAAAAATATATTATACCTTATTTGTCTATGGCGACAACTTCTTTATATTTTGAGCTAATCGTCCTGGCCGATACACGTATCATCCAGGCTGATATGTTAATGACGGCTGCCCTAATTAAGAAACCTGATTTGAGTCTCTGTTTTGAACTTGATCGTCCAAGATGATCCAAGGGATCGGCCTGGCTGATGTGAACAAAAACAGAGATTCTACATCTCTAAAGTGTGTGTGTGTGTAGGGTTACTTAGTGTCAGTCTTTTGAACATTACAAACTGACTCAAGAAGAGAAAAAATAGATTACAAACTGACTTAACCCTATCCTACCCACTTCTGCATTTTCATCGTTTGTTCGTCCAATCTTCGATTACTGAAATGTTAGAAAAAATAGGCAGTCCAAGATAATCAGTAGGGTTTGCCAATCATCAAAACATAAGCCATCAAATAAGGTTTGCAACAATTTCCCCCTTTCTGATGATGGCAAAACAAATAAGTAATTCCTATTTTTCCTATTTCTCCCCCTTTTGACATATCAAAAAGAAAATATGCAAAAACAAGAAAGAAAAAGAATCTCTCCAACATTTTATTAATTTTGATTCAAAGCATGAATATGATATAGCATT
>NW_021410784.1:0-2378 GCF_001605985.2 Dendrobium catenatum | reverse complement strand
TATAGTTTTGGGGGTATTTTTTTTTTTGTTTGTGTTATGTGGATTTGTTGTTTGTGAGCATTTTGATTTTTTACTTTGGGAGATTATTTATTTATTTATGGCGGCGTTTATTTTTCCAACTCCTTCGATGCTGTTCACCGGTCCCATTTCCACTCACCATCGTTCGCGCTATCCTTTCGTCACTTCTGCCTTTACCGTGGGCTTTATCCTTTTTTTGTTTTTTTTATGGATCTTCTGTTTTTGTTCTGTCCACCAGAACGGGGGTAGGATAGACCGCCTTTGCGCCCGGCGCCTCCTTATGCCAGAGCCTTCTCATACATTTTTTCTTAGGGGTGGTACCTCTAGTGAGTAGAAAGTGAAGTGGAAGAGAAAATGAAGAACCCCCTTTTTTGTCTCATATTATTTTTGGTGGGCCATACAGCGTTTATGGGTCCTTTTGAATATATTGCGAGTCTTTGCATTGATTATATGCTAAATGATAGTGTATGAAACTAGCTTTATTGATTAAAACTATGTTTGTTCTCTTCCATTATGGACAATAATACAAGTGTGTGTAATTGTCTATGCTTTTATGATGTCTTATTAAAGAAAACTCATTAACAAGTATGATAAGTTTTTTTTTGTGTTTTTTTTTTTGTATTTTCAAAATATGGTATATTTATATCTAGTTCTATTTTAGGTAGAAGCTTCCCTGGTTTGTTATTGCAAGGTATGGCCACCCCTAAAACAGCCTCAGCCCTAGATTTAGGGTATAGTTTGATGTCAAAGAACAACTCCAGTGGGGCGAGATTTACCGCGTATACTTGAATTAGGTTGATAACATGGTTATTTTCTCACCCGATTATTGTTGGTGTTGTGTATGCGAATAGAGGGAATTGATCCGAGTTTGCGCTCCGGCCGAAGTTTATTGCGGATACAGCATCTTACATCACCCAATGCATAAGGTTTAGGTCTCATTGCTGATTCGCTTCAAGGTTGGTACATTTTTTGTTTTTCTAAGAGTCCCTTTCGCATTCAGTGTCTCATCTATTGTAGATTATTTTCTTCCTCCTCTTTTAGTTCGGGGGATGTGGAGATTGCGAAATTGTGTGATTGGATGGTGTCCTCATCGGGCATAATCAATTGTCTTTTCCATGTAAGTCTTTGGATTGAGCGCTTTAATTGTTTCGTATGTGTGTAGATATTAACTCTTCCAAAGAGGAGGGGTCGGGTGTCTCACTTGCGTTCGTTCCTAGTTCACTGAAATAACAAATTTGTTGGTTGATTTATTGTGCTCTTCATGTTGGTTGGCTAGTTATGGGCTAACATCCACTTCAATTGAGATAGTATTTACCAATGTTAGTGCCTTGGGAGTATTTCATTGTTCTTTTACCCTGGGCTTTTTGGTAGCTGGTTATCTCGGTTGCTTTATTTTGTTGGTTAGCAGTTGAGTTCATCCGGTTTCTTCTTGACAGCATATGGCGGGTTTATGTTTTTTTCTTTTCTTCTATGCCGTTCCGCTTGTCTGAGTTTATATCCAGTGTTCCAAGCCCCATAGGCGGACGTTGTTTCCCCTCAATTTGCTCTGCCCCCAGTGGTCTTGTTAATAGTGGTGTTTCCTCCCCCCGGCTTAGGGTATTTGAGTCTCTTGATGTCGTGGCCTTGTTGTTGATGTTTGGTTTTGAGTTTATTTTGTCCTGTGGTGTTTTGGGATGGGAGGGGTGTGTTGGTTGGTTGGATTGGATTTTTTGTGGCACGTTGGGTTGGCGGTTGAGATATTCCATGGACTGGCTCTCTTGGTTGAGTATCATCTTGATTCAGGGCGCTTGTGTATTAGTGGGGGACGGGCTATGTCTTGGCGGCTTTGCTGGACAACTCCCCTTGACGTGACCAATAAAACCACAATCAAAACAAAAATTTGTTAAACCTTCATATTCCACTCTTTGGAAAAAGCGACCGTGGATACCATTAATCCACACACCCGGCATTAACTGCTGCGACAGATCGATTCTAACACAAATACGAGCAAAGGAAGACCTCCCCCATGTGCTAGTGTGGGAATCCATCCACAAAGGGTCCCCAAGCATGTTGGCGATGCGGGTAATGTTACTAATATCCCAATACATGAGAGGCAATTGGGGTAGCCTAATCCATATTGGAGAATGCAGTCCATGCAACGAATTGGGAGTAGCCGATGGGGACCATCGATCCATGCCAATAATATTACCACCCACAATCCATGGCCCTCCCGAGAGCACGGCATCTCTTGCCTCCCAACTTTCAAACACACAAATAAACGAGTTGGGGGCAATGGTTACTATTTCAAACTCACCAAAGTGGAACCATCTCTTCCTGAGTTCGGTGAGAAGATAGGGAAAAGAAATCCGTCGCCCCATTAC
>NW_021410783.1:0-247 GCF_001605985.2 Dendrobium catenatum | reverse complement strand
TCCAAAACATTGAAAGAAGCAAAGTTACATTCCAAAGCACCAAAATTCCTCTAGATAAGCAATCAGAAAGAACTTGAAAAAATTTCCAATCCGAACCAATCAAAGAATTAATCTCCATTCTATCAATAGAAGTTATTTTGGTTTCAATCACCAATAAAGAAATCCCCATTATCTTTCTCTATCTCTTTGAGAATAGAGAAGCTTTTTTCTTTCTAGCTCCTCTACAATTCCAAAAGATTATAGAAGA
>NW_021410782.1:0-578 GCF_001605985.2 Dendrobium catenatum | reverse complement strand
ATCAATTATGACCTCCTAGAAGTATTCGTAGGAGAGCTACTATCCTTTAGTCACGACCACCTTTCACCAATCTCATGTGGTTTTGCTAATTGTACTTGTTTACAGGGGATGGTCCTCTTTCATACACCGGGCTGCCCTTGTACTCGACATACTTGAAGATCTTGATCACCACTGTCGTAGGTGATATTCGTACTTGTGTCCACAGTAATTCATTGTACTTCCAATACACTGTTGTTATCCATAAGTATCCATTTGCAAGGGACTGTTGCATCTACTACGACCTCCTGAAAATGTTTGTAGAAGACCCATTGCTTCTGCATCATATCCACCCTTTCACCAATCTCGGGTCGTTTGATTGTACTTGTTTGGCCTCGTAGGGATCGTTGTAAGAGTCTGTTGCATTCATCATGATCCCCCATGTATTTTGTCTCATGCATTCATAAGTTTTGATAATTGAGATTTGTTTGTAACTGTTCAAATACTGTGAATAGATTACTGTTCATTGTTTGTATGCATCGAGGTTCTGTTGGCCACGAGTCCCATGCAGTTCTTTGAGTTCAATTTCATGTTCACTTTTG
>NW_021410781.1:0-494 GCF_001605985.2 Dendrobium catenatum | reverse complement strand
TTGTATACAAGAGAATGAACGTGAAATATTCCACGAGGATTGTAAAAGCAGGATATATCATAACATAGAATTTGTAACAGCAGGATACATCATAACATAAAATGGTCCACCCATTACTTCAAAATTCTTTGAAATTAATTTAGTTCATCTGATTATTGGTGTATATCTAACCAGTCATTTTATATGCACAAATCAACTAAATTTATTTTCTAATTCAACTCATTTAATGACTCATATGCTCAATCTATTAAGCTCAAAGACTGATGCGGGCAAAAACTATAGGCTCCCTATGTTTCTTGCTCGACAAAAACAGGCGACGGACTTCTACCGACGAAATTGAAAAAAAGACGAGAAAAATGACGAACAAACTCTTATATTTCAAATTAAAGAAATAAAAGAAATTAAAATTACAAAACTCGACTCGAATACAAACGACTCCAAATAAAATTAAAAAGATACCCTAAAGTTGCTGCACTTGGAGAAGAAGGATACAG
>NW_021410780.1:0-255 GCF_001605985.2 Dendrobium catenatum | reverse complement strand
TCAAAAAATCTTGCTTACTTCAGGATGATAAATATCGGCCAGCTCGAATTCAAGGAGATGCTTTGGACGATTTTCCTCTAATTTGAACTGATCAGCCGGGACGATCATGAGATCGGCCTGGATGATCAAGCCAATTTTAAATCGTCCAAGTTTACATTCAGGGCGATGCTCTGGCCGATCTTCTGAGTTTTGTACTGATCAGCCAGGCTGATGTCCATATCATCATGGACAATATTGTCGGCAACTTGCAATTAA
>NW_021410779.1:0-212 GCF_001605985.2 Dendrobium catenatum | reverse complement strand
AAGGACTAAGGGTTCTTTGCCCACACTAGGAGAGTGTTAAATGATGAAGGGTTATCTGCCCACACTAGGAGAGTGTGAAAGGACGAAGGGTTCTCTGCCCTCACTAGTGAAAGTGTAAAAGGACGACGATTCTCTGCCAACACTAGTGAAAGTGTAAAAGGACGAAGGTTCTCAACCGCACCGGGTAGTGGTGAAAAGAGTGATTGTAAAGG
>NW_021410778.1:0-255 GCF_001605985.2 Dendrobium catenatum | reverse complement strand
CCGAACCGGAAGCGGGTCGGGTTCGGGTCCAGAAAATTGACCCGTTTGCAAAATCGGGTCACGTCAACCCGAACCCGAATAATATCGGGTCAGTTTCGGGTTCGGGTCAACCCGATCCGTAACCCGAAATTGACAGGTCTACTTACACCCCTACCTGTGACTAACCTCCACTAAAAAAATCAATCTATAGGATTGAGCTTTAACTTCCTAATTCAAGAAAATTGAGAACTCAGACAACTAAAATGAGTTTCAAAG
>NW_021410777.1:0-216 GCF_001605985.2 Dendrobium catenatum | reverse complement strand
TGGGGAGAATTTGGTTTGAATTTAAATATTAGTGTCTTAATATTCATTTTATGATGATTTTATTTGCTAAATGATCACTACATTTGTTTATACTAGGGTTGTGAGGTTTATTTCATCATTCTTGGGGCTAAGTTAATAGCTTCGTAGACCCGAGTTACTTAGTAATAACTAATATTGCTTGATAAGTTTAATTTGTTTGGATTAGGGGTTGATCAC
>NW_021410776.1:0-325 GCF_001605985.2 Dendrobium catenatum | reverse complement strand
CCGCAAAACAGCGGAGAAAGAACTCCGCCTGTGCTGGATGCCGCGCGAGCCGCGATTCCACGGGACCGTTTTAGGAAAGATTTTTGAGGAAGATTAGGAGGGAATTTGAATGTAGGGATTGTTTAGGGATTTCCTTTTGATTTGTATGCATTAAATAGTTGTTTTTCCTAGAGGATTTGGGCATCTTGAATTTGGCTGAAATTTGAGATATCGTAGATTTAGGTTTCTTTGGGCTCTAGCGGCGTTTAGAGATTTGGGAGAGATCGATCCTCCTCTCGAATTGAGGATCAATTGTATCTTTACTGTGTTATTCATCGTTTATTGG
>NW_021410775.1:0-226 GCF_001605985.2 Dendrobium catenatum | reverse complement strand
AAATGAAGGTTAGATTCAGGTGGAGGGTTCGGAATAGTGACAGTGGTAGGAATAATGTTGCTAGGAGGGTTGGGAGGTAGTTGTTCAGAAGGAACCTGAGGTTGACCAGCCTCAGTGGACTCAGGATTCGGAACAACTGTGATGTTTGGTGGCTTGGTAGGGGGCTGAAAGGAAGGGGAACGGTGTGGTCGGTTGGAATGTGCTCTGGAGGAACTGCGACCCCTGG
>NW_021410774.1:0-1821 GCF_001605985.2 Dendrobium catenatum | reverse complement strand
AGAGAATTTGAATGAATATTCTATTGATAATTTGATTGGCTCGCTCATTTCCTACGAGCAAAGTTTGTGTTAAAGACTTTTGGATGTAGGAGAGATGATAGTGCTAAACGCTGAAAACATTGAGAAAAGTGGCTTAGTTGGTGATGAAAGCGATAACTTATCAAGCAAATTAAAAAGCTAACCAAAGCATAAGCCTCAACAAAAGTGGAATAAAGGTAAAAATGATAAGAATGTTAAGATTTCTTCTGACGTTGTTTTCTTTGGATGTCGGAAGACTTGACATATGAAAAATCTGTGTCCAAATTTGAGAACTCTTCCTACAAAAAAAAAGGGTAAAGCTAAGCAAACTATAAAAATGACAAATAATGAAAAAAAAATCTCCTAGGCAGACCTAGCTTCTGAATCTTCTGACCAGGAGTAAGATGATGTTTAAACCATTTTTGTTTACTTTATTTTTTTGTGTTTGCATGTTTTGTTCATTTTTGTTTGTTTTATGTATTTTTTTTCTTTTCCATTCTTTTTTTTTCTTTATTTTATTTTTCGTTAAAATTTTAAATTTTGTTTTTCCTTTTTTTTATGCAGTGATTTCTATTTTAATTTTTTTTAAGGTGATTAAAATTTAAAAATGAAAAATCTACCTCCTCTTTTTTTTTTGAATTCTTATGTAAGTTATGGTTGACTTCTCTAAAAATAGTCATAGGAAGAAAACTCATGATTTTTACTCTCAATCTTTGTTTCCTAAAGAGGCTTTTCTACTTTTGATTTAAAATCTTCATCATATTTTGAATTGGATTTTAAAATTGAACTTTTTCATCTCCCTACATTTTATCTATCGCATACGAATCTTTTGTAAGTTGTTGAATCTACCTCATAAATTTTTTTAATAAAGTAGTACATTGTGTCAATAGAATGAGTTTACTTTTATTTTTAAAATTTTAGGAAGGTAGCATTTTTTTTAAAAAAAAATGCCAATGATGCCAAATAAAAAAAAAGTGGCCAATGATGCCAAATCAAAAGATGCACAATAACGCCAAATTGAGAAAGATACATAAAGTGTATCAAAAGAAAAAGATGCGCAAAGTGCGCCAAAAACCTAACAAGAGGCATAAAATGAGCCCACAAAGAGTATGCTTACTTTTTCTATTTTACTCAAACTTAAGAAACCCCTTGATATTTTTGATACTTGATCTTGAAAATCATGATTCTTGATTCACCAATTTTTTCATTAATCTTCTATGAGATATGTTTTATGAAAGGAGTTTTTGAAAAAAACAATATTTCTTTTTCAAATTCATTCCTTGATTTAGATATTGGATTAAAAAGTTATTGATCCTTTAAAAGAACTTGAGCTTGGATTAACAATTTCTGAATTTCTTACCTTTACTGGATTATACGGTGTCAATCTATTCCTTACTAAGTTTTTTGAATAAAATTAAGAGGTAACTTTTTCTTTTTTAAGACTTTTTTGTGCCCCTTCTCTTTTTTATAATGTCAAAGGGGGAGAACGTACTGTTGTATTTGTATCTTTTATTTCATTCAAAAATCAAAACAAAAAAAATTTTGACTTCCCCTCTTTTTTTATTTTTATTCTAGTGAGGGGGAGATTAGGAGAAAATATTTTCAATTTTACAAATTCAACTAGTAATATTTGTCATCATCAAAAAGTGGGAGATTGTTGTAACTCAAGCTTATGAGTTAATGTTTTTTATGATAACAAATATTATGGCTCACTTTCTGTTATCTACTTGTATTTATAATATATATTTGTTTGTGTGTATACTACTATTTTAGGAATACCATGCAACATCAAACAAAGAATCA
>NW_021410773.1:0-318 GCF_001605985.2 Dendrobium catenatum | reverse complement strand
ATCCAACAAAAATCTCGGGATAATATTTAAAGTAAAAATTTTAAAATAAAATTCAAGACAATTCAAACTCCAATTTTTCGTGTAACTTATAGTTGAACTGAATGTCTTGATAAGACAAACCTCCCAACACAAAAGGTGATTCAATTCAACTCCAAATGAGCATAAATTAAGCACTTAAAGCATAATTAAAAATATTAGGATGTTAATTGGTTGGTAAATTGATCTCCAAATCTTGCCCCCGTGAGTCAAATCAAGCATTTAAATGTGATGAATATAACAAGCCAAAGATTATTTGATTTCAACATCATTAAAGCACTT
>NW_021410772.1:0-623 GCF_001605985.2 Dendrobium catenatum | reverse complement strand
TGTACTTGATCTCTTTGCCCATACCACACTTGGCTTTATCCTCACCCATACCTTTCCATTCATTTATGAACTTTTATTTGAATTCTGTGCAAGGCGTCTCATTAATAATGATGTAACTGCCTTCCAATCCTATGTTAATAGAAGGCCTGTAGAAATCACTTACTAGTCCTTTCAATACTTTCATTATCTTTCCACTGCTAGAGACAAAATTCATATTTTAGCCTTAGATCTTGACTATAATTGGACCCCTACCATCACATCCTTGGAGCGTCCAATATTAACTATCATATTACATAATTTAATACTCTAGTCTAGGATGCCCGCATCATCCAGCTCATACATAGACATCTTTTTTAATTCCTAAAGATGGTGATAGGATTAACATTACACCTATTCTCTCACTCGCTGCCAATTGTATCAGGGCTTCAATGGACTTTAATGCAGCTGACCTTAATATTTGTTATCATAAAAAACAAACACCTTGGGTCCTTGGATTCACATTAATTTTGCTAAAATTTAAAGGAGATCAAAAAGAAATACAATGGTTAGTAATGGGCATAACAACATTTTCACATTTAATTTAGATGGTGATAATATTGAAGTTAGGAAGATGATTGGTTAAA
>NW_021410771.1:0-343 GCF_001605985.2 Dendrobium catenatum | reverse complement strand
TCTCTCTCTCCTATCTATACACACAAACCGTCCAAACTCACCAACTCCCGAACTCCAAACTCCCTCACTCTCATGTGCGAAAACCAGCCCTTCCTTCTCAGCAGTTAAAAAAAAAAAACCTGAACCCTTTTACTCTCTGAACACACGGAACTGCTTCCCTCTCTGATAGCCCGCACACAGCCGAAGCTATCATACCAAACTCCGGCTCCCCATTCGCATATATAGAGAACTTCACAATTGCTCTCAAGACACCTCTTCCCACTCTCAGCAATCACACGATTCCTTCTCCTCTCTGTTCGCACGCATAGGAGAACCATCCCCTGCAGTTCACATTACCCAGCCT
>NW_021410770.1:0-980 GCF_001605985.2 Dendrobium catenatum | reverse complement strand
TCACAATGGATACAAGTATACAACCTAAATCTTGATCACCCTCTAAAAACCTGTTCTCTTTAATCCAAAATATAGTCAAATAAGACTTTCTTACTGCTTCTTGAAGCAGCCTTTTAGTATAAAAATTTTAATTTTTTAT
The DNA here is from genome assembly GCF_001605985.2 of Dendrobium catenatum. Lineage (NCBI taxonomy): Eukaryota > Viridiplantae > Streptophyta > Magnoliopsida > Asparagales > Orchidaceae > Dendrobium > Dendrobium catenatum. Next base: position 841 of record NW_021410770.1, on the reverse strand, counting down.
ACTAAGAAAGTTGTCCCAAACAAAGCTTAAGATTCATATAACAATAAAAAAATGTTTCAAAAAGCCACCAATAGAAAGTGGATAGGCTGCTCCTTACCGCAGCCATGGTCATTATGATCCTGTATCTCCCATATCTACGAAGTCAGGCATGTCATGTTATCGGAATAATCCCATCTGAGGACATTATCAGATACGTGTTTGTGCTATACACCATACATATATGCAGTGGACACATACATACAAGTATACATAATACCTGCTTACAACTGAGTCTAATGACGCGCACTTAAGACTGACAGGCAAGTGAAATAACGAAATTCATTATTATAACTTAGATCCTTTCATAGAGACCATGGTGCATAAAACAGTCATTCATCCTGGTCACGTGAATTATTAGTACATATAAGTAAAAATCGATGAGGATGCTCACGTGGATGAGTGGCTTTACCCTTATAGATATAATATGAAATGAGCATATACGTGAAAAGGTTGGAGTAGCTCCAGTGGAAGATAAGATTAGAGAGAATCGCCTTAGATGGTTTGAACACATAAAACGGCGGCCTTCCAATGACCCGGTTAGGAAAGTAGAGGTATTAGATTTGACTGATGTTAAAAAAGGTAGAAGTAGACCTAAAAAGATTTGGCTAGAAAATATTAAAAATGATATTTCTTTATTAGATTTAAACAAGAATTTGACTTTTAACAAGACACAATGAAGAAAAAAGATTCATGTAGTCACGTAGTGAGACAAAACCTTGATGTTGTTGTTGTTGTTGTTGTATAAAAATCGATAAAAGTTTTAGAGGATACCTGAATTTTGCACAGAGTGAGTGAAAACCCT
>NW_021410769.1:0-333 GCF_001605985.2 Dendrobium catenatum | reverse complement strand
CTTTGCATAAATTTTGTGAACAACTAGATCACTTCTGACCTAAGGGTAAACTAAGCGTTAATCAAATTATTTAATAAATTATAATTAAAATAAATAAGCACTCACATCAATAAATTTTCAAACACAAAATACAGTAAAAACTCAAAAAACTAGGCACACAAATAACTGAAAAGTAAACACGAACCTTACTTAGATCTAGAGTTGGTCATCCAAGCAAACCATCTATAGTGTGTGAGGTAGGCTGTGTAGCTTGGGTATGTCCTAAACTGGGCAATTTGTAAAAGTTAACTAGTGTTTGGGGATTTTTAAAGGTCGAAGGAGAAATTTATGTTT
>NW_021410768.1:0-269 GCF_001605985.2 Dendrobium catenatum | reverse complement strand
CTTTAAATCTTGTTTAAGTTCATTTATAAGCTCGTAGTTACTTATTTAGTTATTTGCATGACCATGAGTTTGCATTTTCAATACTTCTATAAAATTTTAGGTATCAAGTTTCTTTATTTGTTTTTTTCTTCCAAGTTCTGATACAAACTAAACTTATTTTAAGGTCAAGAACAATTAACAATGGGACAAATCCACCAATAAATTATTCAGGCAGGAACTTGAAAAAAAAATTCTATGGATATTAGACAGATGTAATAGAAGAACTGGAG
>NW_021410767.1:0-740 GCF_001605985.2 Dendrobium catenatum | reverse complement strand
CCCCTTTTGGTTTGCCTTGGGATAGTTCTATTAGGTCTAGCAATCTACATAAACTTTTAAGACCTTCATTTACCTTCTTCCAAACTAGGTCAAATACAGTCAAAATTTGCTTAAACCTTCATTGATAAACCATATTCTCTTCTTAATAGGAATTTAATTGCCAAATATGGAGATAATATTTGGAATTTTGAGATAAGGAGAAGCAGCTCAGCAATATGGAGGATAATTCTAAATGAGGCTAATTCTCTTCATCTTATTGTAAGGTGGAAATTTTCAGAAGGATCTCTTTTAGCATCCTAAAGGATGTATAGATTCTTGATAATGGAATTGATAGGTGGCCGATGAATGTTAGGAGCTCTATTGCGGACCTAGAGGATACTAGAATTTCTCTTAACATGTTTATTACAAATGGTAAAGGAAATGAGGATCACCTAGAAAAAATCTTTGGTAAATATCTTATATATATTAACAAATAGATTCATATTTATCCTATCTCTCGGCATGATCAATTAGAACTAAAGATAAAAGTATATGGGAAATCTATTTCGGCATTTGCATCAGAGAATTTGGTTAATAATTATATAGAAGATAAGTATTGAAAATGGGTGAAGAAACTAAAGCTTAATCCCCATGTAAAATTATTTTTATGGCATTCAATTAATAATGTAATTCCATCTAATGGTTTCTTAATGCATAGAAGGTTACTGTTGACCTCATTTTTGTATGAGGTCACTAAGACC
>NW_021410766.1:0-344 GCF_001605985.2 Dendrobium catenatum | reverse complement strand
GATCATCTTTTGATTCTTTGATACACTTTTGTGTATACAGCTTTCTTTTCAATTTAGCTACATTGGCCTCTTTCCTTTTTAACTCTTGTAAGCTAGCAACTCTTTAATATACCCTTAAAAAAAACTTAGTTGTGAGTATATCCTCCAAATATTAGAGAGTAGGAGCTCTCTCTCTAACATAGGGAAGAACAATCCACAACACAAAATCAAAATCATGTGATAAATGCAATGGCAAGATTTCAAAAAACTTGAAAGATATATAAGTACTTTGGCTATTATGCATAAGATAAATTAATGTAGCAAGATAAGAAAAAGATCTTAATTAAAAAACCATTTGTTAAAAT
>NW_021410765.1:0-1725 GCF_001605985.2 Dendrobium catenatum | reverse complement strand
CATGAATATTTAATATTTTTTTAGCATTTTATGACACCAATCACATTAAAATTAAGTCATCTTGAACTTATCGGATCCATCACATCGATGCACATTTTGAATGTAGGTTTGTTGAAAATAAAGTTTTGATGATCCCAAATCTATCCTCAAATTTTTTTTAGTTAAAAAAACCAAAGTGCTTTAAGATGTAGAAGTTGCACCAAAGTTTATGCTGCTATATAAACTTTAGAGATATTATAACTCAATAATTGAGGGATGGTATTTTTATCATATTAACTCTTAGGCTATGATCAACCTACATAGAAAACTATAGGAGAAAAGAGAGATCAAGTAGGAAGTGGGAGAGGGAGAGGGGAGGAGAAAGTTATTTTTGTCAAAGCACATTAAATGGTGGTCAACTTAATTTAAGAGGTTGACACATAAAAGCTATTGATCAATAATGAGATTATATTTTAAGATAAAAGTATAAAAACAACATCAATGGGTGGTCTCAGTGATTCAAGGTATATATTTTTTTAAGAATACTAAGATCCTCAAGATTTGCAGTGTTATTTGATTATCATAAAAGCCAAGAGAGTTGGATAACTTTATGTGTGGCAAGATATATATTGGCAAGCTATTTAAACTATGTATTCACCTATTTTAGAGCATTGTATTTTGAGGAAGTAAAATAAGATAACATCTCAAACTGTAGGAGATCTAGAGGTTTTGAATAACATCTCAAACTGTAGGAGAAGTTTTGAAAGAAAATCAACTTTAAGATGATGGGTATACTTCATAAGATATGTCAAATCATATCATATAACACGATTTTTCATAATTCACAATCATACTATTCAAGTATTAGAGCATGGTGATAATCACTTTAAGTGTACAAGAGTACAATGCAAATGTGATAGTTTAAGTTAACGAATTGAATTCAAGTATATATGATCTGATGTTGAATAGACTATAATTTGCTCAACCCAATTTTGACCCATTTATTATATTGGTAATGAGATTTGAATTGAACCCAACTAGATCCAATCCAACCTAATCTGAACTCAATCTATCTACCTCATTATGGAACATATAACATTCTGGATAAAAATGATTCAATTAACTTGAATATGATATATTTATTTCAATTAACCCAACTCGAATTCACCTAACTTGAACTCGAATAGTATTTGAGCCAATTTTGAAATGATTTTTAGTTATTTAGGCTAACCCAAACTTGGCCTGAATAATGATCAGGTTTATAATTTGGACATAAACTTTATATGAATACAAATCGGATCAATTAAAAACTAATTTTTTTGAGGTGGTTTCAATCGAGTTAGTAAGTCATGTCATTTATTAAAACCCCTAATTCAGTGGTATACATACGTTTAGATTTATTTTTGTACTTAAAAAAAAAAGATTTATTTGTAGTACTACATATGTAATATTTGTACTTGAGGGTTTTCTAGTAGTTGTTCAATCATATGTCAATTGTATCGAGTGTAATTGTGTAGTGATTAGCTTTGGGAGCATAGAAATTTTAATATAGAGAGGAGAGATCATGAAGGAAATTACACTTTGTTATAGCATTGACTCAAAGGAGGCTTGATACTTTGACTCAATATATTTTGTATGTATTTTGTTATATAACTTGATCGAAATTGAATGCATGGTTCTCATAAGGGCCATCTTTCCTAGGGGATGAAACCATCTAGTATCAAGTTTAGGAAAATCTCTTCTAAA
>NW_021410764.1:0-226 GCF_001605985.2 Dendrobium catenatum | reverse complement strand
GTGAAAGTAAAATCAACAAATCCCTAACTTGTGGTATTAAATAGGGGGAATGAAGAGGTACTGAAGTATGCCTCATAGGGACTCTCTCGGGCAACCTACCAAGAAAGGTTTGATATTTGCCTGACCATATCAAAATAGTGATTAAGGAGTCAAAAGTATAATATCTACCTAACCATATCAAAATTGCATAGCAAAAGAGAAAAAATTACCTCCACAACAACCTGAC
>NW_021410763.1:0-212 GCF_001605985.2 Dendrobium catenatum | reverse complement strand
GTTTTTGAAAAAGCTATTATATAAATGTATGCAGTGTAGAGGAGAACATTGAAAAATAAAGTGATATCTTTTCTTCTATGCTTTCTTTCTTATATGTTATTTAAAAAATATGATTAATCCATTTGTTCTCATGGTTGGCTAATTCCCAAAGTTTTTTATTGATGGCGTAAATAAAAAATGGAATACTAATAATTTCTTTTAATCTTTAAATT
>NW_021410762.1:0-535 GCF_001605985.2 Dendrobium catenatum | reverse complement strand
TTACGTTCCACCTATCACTAGAGCATTCATATCATGAATTAATTCATTGGCCAAAAGAATATTTTTAAAAATAAATCTCCCTTTAACAAAAACAATTTGATTAAGAGAGATAATTTTAGGAAGTTTGTTAGCCATCCTAGCCATAAGGATTTTAAGAGTAAGCTTATTAAAAATGTTACACAGGCTAATGGGCCAAAAATCACATCAATAATTATTAGCCTCCTTCCTTAGAATAAGTGCCATAAGAATGAATAATTTCATGAATGTGGTTTACAACTCTTTTTTTCTTGACAATACCATGGAATAAATTAGAATTCCTATCCCCTTCAACAAGAAAATTGGAGGAATCCTTTTATCTCCAAAAGGCTTCTTCTTTCTCTTGGAGTTGGTATAATAAAATATTAGCATTATTAAGAAGTTTTAAATTATCAGTAGAAGAATCCTCTAGGTAAATATTTTCAAGAGTAAAAACTTTAGCTTCATCCTCAATAATACTGGGAAAATGTTTTTGAAAACATATTTATTCCTCCAAATA